>NW_027556180.1:33902898-33977898 GCF_003287225.1 Phascolarctos cinereus
GCAGCACAAAAAAGGGAGATGAAGGGGGGTGGGAAAGATAGGAAAGTCCAGAAAGTTACAATCAGAGGTGGGAGAGGAATGAAGGAAGGCTAGCCTGAGGTCTCTCTTCAATATGGAGATTAATGGGGAAAAGTGGCCACAGGGTCAGAGGGCTGTCCCAGAGTGAAAAGGCCACAGGGTTGGAAAGATGTAAGGTAACCTTAGAGAGGATTGCTCTAGCAGCTTTGGGAGGGGGAGAAATGTAAGGGGGGAGAGAGGAGAGGAAAGCCTCCTGGAGATGGTGACAATGGAGCTGAGTTTTGAAGGGAACCAGGGATTCTAAGATGTGGAGGTGAAGAAGAACATTCCAATGTCTTCAGAATCCCATTCTTGGGAGCTGCTCATCCTTCTTGCGTTAATGTCCCATGGAATGGAATTCTAGACCATGAGATCCTTCTTGTCACTACTAAAACCTTTGATGGCTGCTCTCCTAAGGGTGGAGGTACATGCCAGACATTGTCAAGGCTTCCTCTGCTCTCTATCACAAATGATAACAAGTGGTGATTTTCCCTCAAGGTTCCCATCATTTCCACACATTCCAGTACAGAATTTCCCTTTGCTGGTTCCTCCTCCTTCTGAAACCATCATTGAGATAACTTAGGGAGTATCATAGGGTGGCTAGAGAGCAGGGTTCAAGTCCTCCTTGCCTCTGACGCCTGCCAGCTGTGCCACCATGGACAAGTCAATGAACCTCCCAAGGAATTCTTGAAGACTGTAATTTACAGATATGTTGGCAATCTGAATGAATGCAGGGAGTTTTTACCCTGGGAAGTACCGTACAAAAGTGGGGGAAGGGGAAATTATTAATTGTCCCATTTTTGGAAAGATACAGCTTCAGCAGATGTCTAATTGGAGCTTCCCATAACCACCATACCATGACATTGTGCCAGGCTTGTGATGCATTCCTCATCTATTTCCTTTCTCAGTACAGATTCTCAATAGTCTTTCTGGTTTTGGTTTCACTAGTCTTCACCTAAATGCCCTCTACCATGATCCCCCATTCTGGGAATTCATCATTACCTCATTTTTTATTGTTGTTCAGTCTTTCAGTCATGTTTGATATTTTGTGATCCCATTTGGGGTTTTTGTGGCAAAGATACTAGAATACTTTGTCATTTCCTTCTCCAGCTCATTTTACACATGAGGAAACTGAGGAAAACAAGGTTAAGTGACTTGCTCGGGGTCACACAGCTAGTAAGTGTCTGAGGGCAGATTTGAACTCAGGAAGATCAATCCAGTACTCCATTGCTCCAAGTATAGATTAGACTAGTTGATTCTGATGTCTCTTCAAACTTTCATACTCCATGCTCTTGTTCATGACTAGATGGCTTTTCATTTAGAATTTTAGCACTAGACAAAATAAGCTCATAACCCACTGATACAATCCATTCCTTAACACACACACACACACACACACACACACACACACACACACAGAGGCACACACAAGCATAGATGCACAAGCAGAAATAGGAGCGTCTACAAAGTCTTGTTCCTTTGCTCCAAGCAGAAGAGCTGGAGGCAACTTGCTAAGAAACCAGAAATCACCCAGGGACTCTCCCCGTGTTTGGCAGACACATAGGAATCATGAGTTCGTTTTCATGAGAATGTTCTGCACCCATGACCTCATTCCTTGTAGTGATTTTGTGAAGCCTGAACACTTTCCTTTGGGGGAATAGTGCCATGTCCATCTGATTAGTTAGGTGCATGCTGGAGGGGAGTTTTGTGGATGCTGGGTTGATTATAACTGCTGGTGCTTTTTAGAAAAAATTCACAAGTTAGCATGCTGTTTGTGTTGTGTTTTTAATTGTCTTTCAAAAATTTTGTAAATGTACCCAGAGGCATGAGTAATGGCACATGTTTCCAAATTGAATAAAATATATATATATATTTTAGGAAAAGCAATAAGAGTTCACAGATACTTAAAAATAAGAAACTATCATTTCATAGCAAGAACATAAAGCATACCAAGATACTGCACAAACTAGGCCCAGGATTGCTTAATATCATTAAAGGTCATAAATGTAAAGATTTTAGTCTGAAATGATCTGAAATGTTATCTGGTCCAAGCCCCTCCTTTTACAGATGGGGAAACTGAGATCTGGTGAAGTAATGGGGTTTGTTCAGGTAGGATTCGAACTGAAGTCCTGTGACTCCAAATTCATCATTCATTTTGAATGTTGATGTCCCAAGCTTGGAAGATGAACTCACCAAGGATATAATGACTAGGATAAATATACATTGGAACCCTGGAGAAGAATCCTCATGACACATTTGTTCCTGGGCTTGAAAGTTATCAAGACTGTTAACTAAGGAAGAGTCAATAATAGATGTGATCTTGCCCCAGATACTTGTCTGGTTCTCAGTTTCTGTCAAATGGGGGAGTTGGACCAAATGATTTCTGTGGTTTCCTCTAGTTTGAAATCCATGATTTTACATGTTTATTAATATATGTTAAAGTCCTATCAAGAACATTATTTTACATTTATGTTAGCCTATCAGGATTTTAGGAATTTCCTTAATGAATGTCAAAATGTGTAGATGTTCTCCTTTTGGGAGATGTATAGAGAAAGAGAGCTCCTAAAACAGGTTGTATGAAATGCTCAAGAGACTGAATAAATGAAGTCAGCCAGAATGGGAGGTCAACCAGTTATATAACCAGGGAAAGAGATGACAAGTGGTCAGCTCTCCTGTGTCTTTAGTATCCACAGAAGATACTAGGCTGCAGAGGAAGGTTTTGAGTATATGGACAGATTCTCTTTGGCAGACATGGACCAGCACCACATGGGATGAGAAGGTATGGATGAGTCAAATCCTACCCCATGTTGATGAAACCATTGACCTGACAAAATATCAAAACACCCAAATTCAATGTATTTTAGGCCATCTTGATGTTCACTATTTCCTTTGTTAAAAGAAGAAGAAGATAAAGTCTGCCTATTGAAGCAGAGCACTATTAATAATTACAGAATCTTTATGTGACAGAGATTGTTGATCTACAGGGGGGGAAAGGGAGACATCATTAGGGAACAGAAGGAGAATGTTAGTTTTCCATTAGCATGTGATCAGGAAAAGTCTGCCTACACGGTGTCTTTTTCTTTTCCATTATATGAGCTGATAATGGAACTTGTTATCTTCTCCTCTAAGCTCACCAAACTTCTGGATTTCTGTTGAGGGCTCTATCATTCTTCTAGTAACCCACGTTTACATTCTTGGATCCTTAACACTTCCTCTTCACTCAGTGCCTGTATCTAATTAGGTGCCATGCCTTATTGATTCTACCTTCTTAAAATCCCTTCCCTCCACTTGTACAACTACCACCTGAAATACTGGTCCTCATCACCTCTTTTCTAGATAAGTTTGATAATTTCCTGGTTGGTCTTCTTGCTCCCAGTCTCTTCACTTTGCAATGAATCCTCCACAGTGCCAAAATGATCTTCCTCAGTTACAGATCTGACCATGTCACTACCTTCTTCAAGAAGTTTCACTGGGTCCCTACTGCCTCTAGGAAAAAATACAAACGATCTTTCTTGCATTTAAAGCACTTAAAGCATCCAGACTTATTTTATCTTACTCTCCTTCAAGTGTACTCTCCACTCTAGACAAACTGAGCACCTTGTACTTCCTTGAACTCAGAATTTCACCTGACACTTGTGCTTGTTTGTTGAAGCTGCATGCACAGAACACTCCCCTAACTCCCTTCTGCCTCTCAGAATACCCAGCTCTCTTCACGGCTCAAATTGTGCCACCTCCTACAGTCAATCAGTCCACAAGAACTTATTAAGTGCCCACTATGTGTCATACACTGTGCTAAGTACTAAAGGATATGAACGCAAACCACAGCTCAAAACCCATTTGCATAAGGCTCTCTTCATTTGTGGAGACTGGTTATTCATTGCTTTGAGCCTGAGAGAAAAGATCCGGGTTTTTTGGCTTTGAGCCTCATGGGAAAAGATGTGTAATTGAGAGAGAAAGATTCCATGATTGAGACAGACAGAAAGAGAGAGAGACACACACAGACAGAAAGACAGACAGACAGACAGACACACACGCACACACACACACACACACAGAGAAAGAGAGAGAGAGAGAGAGAGAGAGAGAGAGAGAGAGAGAGAGAGAGAGAGAGAGATTCCAGTGATTGAGAGTGAAAGAGGGAGACAGACAAAAAGACAGAGAGAGAGAGAAGAGAAGCGAAGAGAGAGAGAGGAGAGGAGAGGAGAGGAGAGGAGAGGAGAGAGACACAGACAGAAAGACACACACACACACCAACACACACACACACACACACAGAATAAGAGAGAGAGAGAGAGAGAGAGAGAGAGAGAGAGAGAGAGAGAGAGAGAGAGAAAGACTATTTCTGGCTCACTACTCTAGATACTTCAGCTTCAGGCAATTTCTTTTTGGTGAAGTCTGGGTCTCTCTCTGTCTCTGTCTCTGTCTCTTTCTCTTTCTCTCTGGAGCTGAGATATTTCTCTTCTGGCTGAGAGTTCATTTGCTCTGTATGGTATATTCTCATCTGTATACCTTCTCTGATTTCTATTTGCTATCAGCTTGGATAAATGGGTTTATTTGCTATTCACTACGTGTGTTCTTTGTGTAACTGGCATTTGTGGAAAAGGAGTCAAGCCTTGGAAATAGGGCTTGGGGCCCTTTTTTTCCATTAAAGGATAGTGATCAGGAGCTCAGCTTGAACCTAAAAATTATTTCCCCTAGACTAACAATATTTAAAGAGGTGCAGATAGCATAATTCTAGCCTAATACCTTTCTCTGAGGAGAGTAGAGTGGCTTATTTCTGGCACAAATCTCCTTATTCCCTTCCTAGCAAGAATCAAAGTCTCCCTTGGAGAAGGTTGAGCAGAGGAGATTAGAGCTGTCTATTTGTGCCTCTGTGAGCCACATTTAGACAGACTAATGTGGACACACAAGACCCATGTGAGCAACACACATCTCACCCTTACACAAAGAAAAGAAAAAACAGGCCCCTGTCCTAAAGGAACTCATGTTCTAAGAAGGGTGGAGGGTAGGGGGTGGGATGGCAGACAACAAGCAGTCAACTAGGTACGAACGAGATAGATACAGAGAAAAAGGCTTTCCTGCTTTCTCAGTTGGTAGCCTTTTCCATCTCTTCAAATTATATTGTATTTACTTATCTGTGTCAATCAATACTGCATCTCTCCAGAAGACTGTAAGCTCCTTGAGGGCAGAATTTTTTCTTTCTTTCTTTGTATCCCCAGTGCTTCACACAGTGATTGAACTGAGTTAAACTAAATTCTGTCTTGTGATCTTTGATACTTCATCGCTGCTGATCTGTGTGTGCCAGTGTGGTGTAGTATAAAGACCTCTGGGACTCAGGTCAGAAGATTTGGGTTCCAATAATGCCCCCATAGTTCCCTGTGTGACTCTGGGCCCCAGAGTCCTTATCTGACAAATGAGGAGCTTGGACCAGATGACTTCTGAGGTTTCTTCTCACTCTATATCTGGGATCCTATCATCCAACTTCCCAAATAATCCAGTTTTGGGGGAGTAAAAGGAAAATGCTTCTCCAGTGAAAACAGGATGCAAAAGCAGATGCTGTAATGAAAAGGAATTCTTCCTCCTCAAGGCCATGCCTCTCCAATAACTTCGGTTCTCCCATGGTCTCAGAAGCTGTGAAGCTGGAGCAGAGGGAAAGAACAGGAGGAGGTGAGATTGTCCTCTCTCTGCACCATGATGCCACATGGCTGGGGTTCTTCTTGGACCCAAGAGGTGAAACAAGCTCTGGTCTTCACTGTGCAATGAAAGATGGGATCAGCTGCTTTCTATGTTTCTTGTCAAGCATTCCCACTCCCAGATCCTCAGAGCATGTCTAGTCCAACCCATCTCCCCCCAAAGGAATCTACCCTTTGACAGGCCCAGCAAGTGGTTATCCATTTGGGTGTGCCTGGAGGTGCTTTTCTCCTGGGGCCTCCCACCCCCATCCCCAAGCTGTGACCTTCTGTTCTAGGTCTTATGTTCTAAGGACTCTTCCAGCCCTGCTAAGTCTCTGGTTCCAAGATTCTATACTTTACGAGAACACATGTAAGATAATCCAGAGATGTTCAGATCTGTTATTAGGAGGGCTGTAGTGGTGATCAAGTAAATGCAGGAAGAGTCAGAAGAAATGGGTTCAAACCCCACCTCTGACACTTGGTGCTTCTGAAACTTTGGGCAAATCCCTTAACCTTACTCAATTTCCTCATCAGCAAAATTAGATGGGGTAGACTAGATAGCTGGCCTCTGGCATCCCTTCCAGCCCTAGAGCTATGATCTCATGACCTGGCTCTCTAGCTTCTACCTGTGTGACCATAGTGAGATCATTTATCCCGCCCCTCTCTTCTCCAGCTTCAGTTTCCTCATCTGTAAAATGAGGGGCTTGATCAGATGAGCTCTGAGTTACCTTCCTGCCCTCAGTTTATAATCCATCAGCCTATCAATATTTATTACCTTGTATTCTTTTTCTCTCCATTAATGAGTTTCCTTTATAGGATTATATAGACTCCTAGAACATCAGAATTTGGAGCAACTTGAGAGATAATCTGAGGAAAATTTTATAATAATATTTACAATAAGAACCGTGCTTTATTGTAATCAATCATGAAATGCTGTAAGCTTTGCAAAGTGCTTTACCCAGACCATCTCGTCTGATCTTCACAACAACCCTGTGAGGGAAGCACTATGATTACTATTAATCCCATTTCACAGATGAGGAAATTGAGGCTCAGACGTGTGAACAGACTTTCTTTGTGTCACACAGCATCTAAGTATTTTGGTGTTAAGATTCAAACCCAGGTCTTCTTGAATCTAAGTTCAGCAGTCTTTACATTCTTCCGGGTTACCTTTAGGTGTCATTGCTCAGCTCTTATTTTTAAAAATAGCCTTAATTACATTCTTTTTAATAATCTTTTTGGAGTTCATGTATCTTTGTATATAATGTGGAGTGCACCCCAAAGATCTAACCTTTCTTAGACTAAAGAGTACAAATGTAGCTGCTATCATAACTACATTAAAGTTAATTTAGATTTTAATTACATTAGACATTCACGAAGCAACAACTAGGTCTTCAAGGTGCCCCCTGATGAGGATAAACCTGACCCTTCTCTCTCACCTCCAAATCTTATGTCCCAATTTAACAAGGCAACAGATGTTTATTAAGTGTCTGTTCTGTGAAAGAGAATGTGGTACAGTGGCTTTAGGGCTGGCCTTGGAAATTGGCAAATCTAGGTTCAAGTTTTGCTTCTGCCACATGCAAGCTGTGCAGGCTTTCAGGGACCCAGAAGACTCTATGGAACTGCTTATTGTCTTTTGTTCACCAAGAGGATGAAAATGGCATCACCATGTTGGAGTCAAGTTACAATGAGTCCGACTGCGGCTGATCAGACCAGCATGAGCTCGGAACGCTCTACCACAGGTCGGGCACAAATAGCTCATGTGAACATTTGGAGTGGATTCTTTAAATTTGCACATCTCTTGTTTCTTTTGAGCTACTTCAATTCTGCTTTGCTCACAAAGCACAGCCCATTCTTTGCTGAAGGCATACTATGCTGGGCAATCCTGGACCAGTGTCTCCCACGTCATGCAATTGATTCCAAAGTTCTTGAGAGAGACTGGCCCTCTGGGACTGTCAGACTCTCTAAGACCAATCTGCATTGAGGGAAGGGGGTTTCCACATTTGCCATGCTGATGAAATCACAAGTCCAGCCCCTTCCCTTCCCACATCCCTCCAGAAAGAAAAGTTCAAAGCACTCCCTGCCCCCCCGTGGAAATTACTATTTACTGTGAGTGGGGAGGTGTGAACAGGAAACCTCGACACTTGGCTAACCAACTCAGGGGAGGGACAGAGATAGAGCAATGGGAAAATCAGGCTGTCTTCTCTAACTCTGTTCCTGGAAAACATAAACCCCAAAGAAAAATTCCAATAGTGTCACTGCAGCATTTGGGGGGGAAATGAGAGCTTCCGGGCTGGTGCATTTCCATTTCTGATGTTTATTAAATAACTATATTACAAGCCCTAAATGCAACTATTCACAGCTCTTATTAAGATGGTACTGGCAGTGCCTTCGGTGTCTCTAGAATCAGAAAAAGAAAGCAGCTGGCCAGTGGAGACCAGATATTAGCATATGAGACTCAATTATATTTTCCTGAAAGCATAAATGACAGCTTACTTTAATAAAAAAAATTTCAGGATTGTATTTTTAGCCATGAACATGCAGGATGAATGAATTCTAGCCTCCTAATCGAATCAGGGCTCAGTTAAAATAAACTCCCAACACTACTATCATCTCTTCAGAATCACTAGTCTTGAGTCTACCTGTCAGAAGGTTTCTCCTCCCTTGCAAGATACATAATAATCTCATTCACAATCACACGGTTGCACAACACACAAAAAGGCTGACATAGTTCCTTCCCGCCTGTGGCTGTCATGCTCCTATTGAGTGATTGCCTAGCTGTAGCAGTACCATCTTTTGATGTTGTTGGATTTCCAAACGCCTCCATGCCTTCTTGGATCTCTCTTTCCTTTTTTGCAGACTGTGTTTTATAAGTGCATAATATTCCTGGGGAAGATGGGTAGCTTCTGCCAGGGAGAAAAAAAATGATTTCCTCAGTCTCAAGAAACCCACCTCTCTTCTGTGGGCTGTCAATAAGGATCACACTTATTTGAGCAGTCTTAAGGGGCTGTGTCCTCATCCTGCTGAATGAAAACTTGCTTACTTGCCAAAAGAAAGAGTAATACTGATTTGGTATCTTGATGCAGTCTCTAAAAGCTTGATTTATAAGGATCTCCTCAAGGCCAGGTCAAGCCAGGCATTTCTTATTCTAATTCTCCTTTACCTCCTCCATTCCCTTAGGTATATTGGATTACTCACATTTTATAAAAAGGATTTTGTTGATGGTTTTGTCTTTACATCACAGTCATTATGCAGCCCATTCTTCCAAGTGAACCCTCCATTGTGGAAATGAAAAAAAAAAATCAGCAAAAACAAATAACACAGAAACCTTATCTAAAAATGTAAACAATATTCTGTGCTTGTAACCCACCACCTCTTTGCCAGCAAGGACCTTCGTTGTATAGTGTTTCCTTTGGGCTCTCTCCACAGCTCACATGCAGCTTTCATTACGTTTGAAGTACTCTGCGGGTCTGAATTTTAAACTATAGCTCACAAGACCCCACTGATGTGTTTACTTGTAAGTTAGCCACTTGATCCAAATAGAGAGTAAAGGCATTTATTAATATTAATAATAATAACAGTGTAGAAACTGGCAAGGGCTGGCAAAGGGATGTACATATTTTATCTCATATACTGTCTAATATGATCCTCACAACACTATTGTGATGTAGGTGCTATTATCTCTCTGCTTTTTAAGATGAGAGAGGTTAAATGATTTGCATGGCTGGTGGGTGTCAACATTTGTAGCACTCTACAAGAGTTGTCGGGGAGGGGAAGAAGAGGGGGGGAAAAACTTGAAGAGGAGGTCTCAGCAAATGAGTTCTTGCCATACCATTGTCTCTTCCTGACTGCTGAAGTTGCCCTCTCAATTAATTCCAGAGCTGGCTGGCTTAAAAAATTATGTATTTTGTTTTGGACTTAGGAAATAACACAAGTATTTCCATAACATAGTAGAATAAAATAAAAGATTATTGTACATGAAAATGCAAATCTATTATGTATCACTTGCTATTCCTTTTAAATATATAATAAAGTTATCATGTAACTTTTTTCCTTTTTTTCTTCCCTCTCTTCCCATCCCCACCCTAGAGATGGCTATCAATAGACACAAATATGTGTGTATGTGTGTGTGTGTGTGTGTGTGTATGCATGTATGTGTGTGTGTAAAATCATTCTATATACCTATTTATCAATTCTTTCTCTGGATGCAGATAATATCTTCCTTCATAGTTCCTTTGTTGTTAATTTGGGTATTTGTAATGGTCAAAGTGACTTAGTTCTTGAAATAATAGTGCTGTTACTGTATACATTCTCTTGTTCTGCTCATTTTGCTCTTCATTGTTTTATTGAAGTCTATCCATGCCTTTGTAAAATCATTGAGTTCATCATTTCTTATAGCACAGTGGTACTCTATCACGCTCACATACTTGTTCAGCCACTCTTTAATCGACAGGCATCCCTGCACTTTCCAGTTCTTTGCTACCGTCAAGAGAGCTGCTATAAATATTTTAGAACATATAGGATTTTTTCCTTTTCCCCTAATCATCTTTGGAAATAGACCTAGTAGTGGTATTGCTGGGTCAAAAGGTATAAACAATTTAATAACTTGTTTTTAGCTAGCTTGTTTTAAAAAATCTTGGTCCAATGGGCATAGCTGATCTTCTCAGATAATCAGTAGACAATTCCTGTGGGGTGCCTGTTAACAACAGCCCTATTACCCTTTCTGGGGATTAAGGACCTCCTTCGTATCTCCTAAAGTGGGGCAAGGAAAGGGAGGGAACAAACATTTATAAAGTGCCTACTATGTGCTAGGCACTTTACCAATATCTAATTTGATGAAATAATACTTTGAAAGAGTAGAGCTATGTTTGTACTGGTCAAAGTCTGAAGGGAACACAGTCTTTAAAACTAGCTAACAGGCCATTCAACATGCTTGCCCCACACACTTGTCATCAGTTTTTTCCATTACTCAGGGTTCGCCTTGCTATACTGGTTCTCAGGGCACTATCATTTTCACTTTTTTATCAGTGTTAGTGATCCAAAGAGCATTATTACTCAGTCAGGTTTTTAAAATCAGTGTTACTGATCCAAAGAACAGTCGTCTTGGAAATTTTCAGCACTCACAACAGTGCCAAAGAAGGACATTAAAGAAAAATGAAAAGAAGAGACAAAGGCTGAATGTGATGGGCAAATCGGCTGGTGAGAAGGAAGAGGACATTCTCACTGAATGGCTGGAGCTACTGGAAGAGAAGCAGCAGAAAGAAAAAAGGGAATAAAAAGGCAGAGAGAAGAGTCTCACTGTTTTCCCAAGTTGGAAGGTATCCCAGAAGTCATCTAGTCCAGGGTTTCTTTTTTTCTGTTTTTAGGTAAGGCAATTGGGATTAAGTGACTTGCCCAGAGTCACGCAGCTGGTGAGTGTTATGTGGCTGAGGCCGGATTTGAACTCAGGTCCTTCTGACTCCAGGGCTAGTCCAGAATTTCTTAACCCAGGATCTGTGGACTTATTTTTTAAAAATTTTTAAAAAAATTAAAAAAAATTAGTAATAGTATTTCAATAGAAATGATGATTTCCCTCTGTAATCCTATGGATTCTATTTTCTGCATTATTCCAAGAAGGGGTCCAGGGGCTTCACCAGACTGTCAAAGGTCCATGACACGGAAAATGTTAAGAATCTCTGGATCCTGTCCAATCCACACCTGAAAAATAAACCCCATAATAACATATCATTAAATGACTTGCTTCGCTTGTGCTTGAAGACTTCTGAGGAAAAGGAATCCACCACCTCTTGAGGAAGCTCATTTCACTCTCGGACAAATCTCATTCATAGGAAGTATTTTTTTCTCAACACCCAGACTTCTACCCATTGCACCTGCCCAATGCTGATTGGAGAGGCAAAATAACTTGTAGGGGCAAATAGAGGTGACTGAGCTTGTGTGCTAGAAGTAGTGAGCAAATCATGATGTTGTTGAAGACCTGTGTGTCATAGAACTCATTTCTGAACACGATCTATCCCCTGAACAATTCAATTCCATTTTGTTCTATTCAAAAATTTTCCTCAAAAAATATTCTATATATATACACACACAGATATATGTATATGTATGTAACACACACACACACATATACATATGTATGTAGTTGTTCAGTTGTTTCAGTTTCCAAATCTTTGTGACCCTGTTTGCAGTTTTCTTGGCAAAGACACTAGAATGGGTTGCAATTTCCTTCTCCAATTCATTTTACAGATGAGGAAACTGAGGAAAATGAGATTAAGTGACTTGTCCAAGGTCACACAATTACTAAGTGTCCGAGGTCAGATTTGAGCTCAGGAAGACTCATCTTCCTGACTTTAAGCCCAACACTTTATATACGGTGCCACCTAGCAACAATTATTATGCTTGCTTTACACATGAAGAAACTGACTTACCCAGATGCTAGTAAGCACCTGAGATGGGATTTAAACTCAAGACTACAAGTCCCTTATTCCTATCCACTGAACCACATAGCTGCCTATTTACTGACTCCTTACTGTGTGCGTGGCACCTTGAGGGATACAAAGAGGAGTAACACATAGGAGCTTGCAGTCTATTAAGGGGGGGATTGAAATGCGTGTAAGAGGTAGAAGTGATAAAACACAAGGGAAGGCAGGACTCAGGGAAAGCTGGAATTTGATGCTGATCTTTATGAGGATGGGATTTTTTTCTTTTGCTTTTTGTTGAGGCAATCAGGATTAAGTGACTTGCCCAGGGTCACACAGCTATTAAGTGTTAAGTGTATGAGGCTGGATTTGAACTCAGGTCCTCCTGACTCTAAGGCCAGAGCTCTATTCACTGCACCACTTAGCTAGCACCACCCCCAAGTGTGGGATTTTAACAGGCAGAGATGTAGAAGGAGAGGGTTCCAATAGTTCTGGCAGTGTTGTACCTACCAGATGCTGATGAATCAGGCACCCTTTGGTTTAGGCAGAGTGAGGAAGGTTGACTTCTTGTGTATACAAACACTGAGGGCTTCCATGAAATAAAAATCTTTTTTAGAGATTTCAAAAGTTTTCACCTGTTGCCAGAATTCTACAACTAGCAATTTTGGGGGTGGTGCTGATAGAAAAGGGACAACTTGAGAGGGGATGACACAAGGTTCCATGTGGGAGAGCAATACCAGGGTACTGGACCCAGGCATGGCTGCTACTGGAGGGCTGGGGCAGAGGTAAGTGAACCAGGAAAGAGTGGCATCTTGGGGAACAAGTAGAGTGGCTAGTACAGGGATGGGGAACCTGTGACCTCGAGGCCACATGTGGCCCTCTAGGTCCTCAAGTGCAGCCCTTTGACTGAATCCAAACTTTGCAGAACAAATGTCTTTAATGAAAGACTCCAGTAGTGTCCTGTTTTTACTAGTGATTCTTGCAAACTTGGTGATTAGCTCTGTTGTTTCTACCTATTGAAGGAGATCAGGTGCTCCAGCTTCCTCTCAATTTCAGTAGCCTTTACCTTAGTTTGAGTTTCCACATTTTATTTACACCTTCGCCTAATGGATGAACAAAAATTTTCCAAATGTTCCATTATCATTGTGTCCCTTTATGGAAAAAAAAATCACTTTGAAACCTCAAGGAATAAAAAGCAGTTCTGTTGTCAGATAACCACAGGGCATCCTTCCAGGAAGCTGAGCTAGCATCATGGAATCAAAGAATCTTAGGAATGAGCAAGACTGTGGAAGACACCTAGCCCACCTTTCCTCCCAAGAGAGGAATCTTTTCTACAACGACTCTGATCAATGGTCACCCAGGCTTTGTGTTCCCTCTTAGGACTGCTTTATGGCCTCCTTGCTTGCTGTGGTTATCTTATTCCTTTAGCTTTGGGCCAGGAAGTTTATTCAGAATATGAAATATTATAAGAGAAGAGCTTTCATCAGAAACTTGTTTCATCATACAGGCACTTTATGGGGCTTTCAACCTCATTATAAAAATTATGGAGATATAATTTTTAGTGTTTCTTGTGCCTGGAATTCTACTAAAAGTCAAATGTTTAGGAGAGCTTGGAGAAAATGGTGGCCTTTGCACATTTTTTTCATCTTACTAGTGACAAAGGATGTGTAGGCTTTGAAGTTATCCCTCCCTCTAGTATTAAAGAATAAATTCTAAAAATGGTGAATGATGCTCCTGTTTCACTTGAAAATAATAAGCTGAGTGCCAGGAAGACTGAAGATACAGATGCTTGAGGTCTATTGCATTAGTGTTAGAGAAATCACAGACAATGCTCTCAACACCACTGTCCGGTTGAAAAGTGCCGATGCTAACCTGGAAAAGGAAGGGTTTGGAGGGAAGAAAAACTCTTGGGAGGTTATTAGGGATGACTCATATAAGGAATTCAAAGAAACATTAGAAGAATAATATGAAGGGATGCAGAGTGAAGAAAGCAGATCCCAGAGAGCAAACGAAATACTGATTAAAGCTATGCAGATAATCACTGTGGCAAACGGCAGCAAAGGGATTGGGGAAGGATCAATGACTTCACTGGTGTGCGGAACTCCTCCAAGAGAGAAATGTAAGGCAGGGCAGCACTTGCTAGACAATTTATATAGTCTAAGAGAGTTTACCAGAGCATTGGGACTTTCCTGGGGTCACTTAGCTTGTATATGTCAGAGGCAAGATTTAAACCAGGTCTCCATGCCTCTGAGGCCAGCTTTTTAATCTGCTAAACCAAAGATGTCAAACACATAGCCCATGGGCAGCAACACTCCCAAGAAGGACCCAAACCAGATTAAAATGTAATTGGGAAATTTTAAACAAAATAAACATAAATACAATGCAACATAGACAATGTTATTATGTGGTTTTCTAAGTCAAAGTGCACTGACAGAGATCCTTATGTATGGTTTAGTGGTCACCTTTCTATCTGAATTTGATCCCACTGAGTTATTCTGCCTCTCTAAGGTAACAAAGCCCTGGTTAAATATAACAGATGCTATTGCTGCTGCTACCTTGTTAAAGTTCTGGTACATGGCATTTTTTTTTACTCCAACATGCCAGTGGATACAGGACCTCACTGTTGTTGATGGTTCTTCCAATGATGCAGGTTGCAGCTTGTCCATGCCAGCCTATCTAGTGGGACTTTTACAATGTCCCATATGTTTACCACAAGGTGTCCTACACAAGGTGATTGGGGCCTTCTTTGACTTCCCCTTACTTCAGGATACCCGTGCTATAATACAGAGACTGTCTACTGGTTATCTCTCAGGTTACAACATGACCAAACTATCTTTTCCTCATCTACTAAATGCCTCTGATGACTTCCTTTATAGCCCTTCTTCATAATTCTGGTTTATTAATTAGGTTGCAGCCATTTCCACTGGGTACTGCCATATTGTCCTTTGGATAGCATCAACTTCAATTCTTTGAAAACTTTTTTCCCCCAATAAATGCTGTGTATAGCTATACCGACTACCATCCATAAACACTGTTTTGTGTTATTCTGCTGAATACTTTTAAGGAAATCTGCTTTGTAGTTTATTTGAAGTTTTTGTGTTTGACAGTTGTGCTGAAACAAAAGTCATCAATAAATAAATTAAGCAAAGGAAGGAAGAAAAAAAAGCCCTGAGGAAGAAAAAAGAAAAGTTCTTATTAGATGAAGTCTTTGGGTTTTGACTCACCATCTCACTTCGTAGAAACACAGCTCAGGAGATTGGGCAGAGAGAGGCAACTGACGGAAAATCAAGGTGAAATGGAGGAATTATCCCAAGGAAAGCAGATGTGGTTCTATCGACAGGGTGAGATACAATTTAGCCTCATGAATCTGTATGAGGAAGTACAACTATATGGAGGGCCACAGAGATGTGATTCTGGAAGAATGCTTAGCAATCAAGCAGCCAGTAGACCAACAAGTATTTGTTAAATGTTTACTATGTACTTGCCACTATGCTAAGTTCTGAGGATACACCTACAAGCTAAAAGAAAGACAGCCCATGTCCTCAAGCAGTTTCAGTTCTAATGGGGGAGGACAACACATAAAAGGGAAGACCTCCACTGGGCTGGTGGGCAGGGCAGGTCTACTACCTCCCAGGGCAGGCTGCAGGAAGCACTTCCTGGCATGAAGCCTGCATTTGTCCTTTTATACCCTCCATCTATCTTTTCTGGTTTTCTAGAGCCCAGCAGAACGAGGTCCATTCCTCTTCCATGTTATACAGCCATTGAAACACGTGGAGGCAGTCACTATGTCCCCCTAGGTTTTATCTCCTCCAGGATAAGCATGATTTAGTTTGTTCTGGTGTGGGGGTCTTTAGCTTTAAGAAGTTTATAGTCTAGCAGGAAATGAGGAAAATAGGTGAAACAACTCCAGATCAAAACCCTGCCCCGAAACACAGCTTTCTATTTTCTACATATGATGTCAGTCGATCAACACGTGTTTATTGAGTGCTCACTACATACTAGGCACCGTGGCGGGTGCTGGAGATACAAAACCCAAAATGAAACAATCTCTGCTCTCAAGTAGATGGCTGTTTAAGACTTCAAAGTGCGGTGCAGACCATGTGCAGACGATGACCTCCCTGCAGCCTGGGTGGCAGCCTTTTGGAGCAGCTGCGGCTGAGCAGCATCCGATGCCCCTGCAGACCGCCTGCTACAGAGCCTGATTTTACTGCTGATTTCCTCTCTGAAGGCTCTCTAGACCACTATGACCGGTCAGGGCAGGGGCCATGCCAGAATCAGCTGGGATAACCCAGGGACCACTCCCTTTCCCCAACAGGTACTAGAGGACTTAATGCACAAGGTATTAATTTTAATTTTTTAACTTTTTAATTTTGGATCAGACCTGTGATTTCATCAAATTCCCAGGAAGGGATCTGCTTCTATCAATGCAGATCAACTCCTGTTTTTCACCTGTTGCAGAGATTCTTCATCAAGAGTCTGTGAACTTTTTTTCCCTCCCAATCTATTTTGATAACTGTATTTCAAAATAATTGATTTTCTTTACAATCCTTGGAATTTTATTTTACACATCTAAAAATATGATTTTGAGTATTGGTTCACTGGCTTCCTTCAATGACAAAGAGGCCCAGGACACATACAAAAAAGGGTTAAGAGCCCCCAATTTAAAGCCTTGAAAGGTCCTTTGGAGCACTGAGAGGTTATGACTTGCCCAAGGTCACACAACCAGGATGTGTCAGACTTTATCATGGGATCACAGGGTCATTTGATATAGACCCAGATAAAATAACATTTTCATTCATAAAATAAAAATAGACTTTAAATTGGAGGAAAAGGATAAAGATGAACAGAAGAATGAGAATCAAAAAGAAATAGCATGTCCTCGTAAGTGGTGCTTTCTTCTGGCTAGCCGTGTCCTCCCATGACATGCTTTTATGTGCCCTCCCCATCCTGTTCTTTCTCTCCTCGGCACACTCAAGCTTGCCACCATTGCTCCCAAAACATGGCCCTGAGACCAGAGGATGTGTCTCTAGACCTGGTCTGAGCAGGGCAGAGCTCAGCAGGACCATCGGCTCCCTCCCGTTAGAGGCTGACAACTTCTCCAGGTATGTGTAACGCCACAGTCGCCTGTTTGGTTTAGGTTATAGTAGGTGAGGCAATAGAAAGCTTCTGTCTTTCTCCATACATAACACAGAAAAGTTCTAGACGCCATCTAACCCAAGTAAGGGGTCCTGAGTTTCCAGTTCTGTGTTTAGGACCAAAGGGATGATCGGTAGTTCAAAGCCAGAAGCTCATTAAGGAAAGCCAGGCTTAAGTTCACAATGCCCATCCAAAACTCCTCATTGCCAGCAAGTGACCTCACAACTCATGGTCTCTGCTAATAGCTATGCACACGGAAACACTTTAATTAAAGAAATAGATAGTCCATGATTGTGGGCTTGACGTTTACAAGACAATCATTCTGGTAAAATCATATTCCATGAGAGGAATGGAAAGTTCTAATATGTTATTCCCAGAAGCCCAAGATTAAATTAATTTCATTTGGAATAAATCTCTGCAAAAGTTATATCAGACATACCGGGCCGCTTCCGAATATCTCTCCAGACATCTAAACACTGTTGCCTGACGAAGATGATTCCGGAAATAGGCTGGATTTAAAACAATGCTCCTTGAAGAGATAAGATAAATGTGCATGTTGTTAGGCTTTAAAAAGATAATTACCAAAAGGATTTGGCACATATGTAGTCAATTTTATACAGTATATTTTTTTTAAAAAAGATACTAATGAATGAGCCCTTATCCTCTTTCCCCTTGACAGCTATGACAAATGAACAAGCATTATTGAAAAGTCAATTAAAATTGCATCATAAAAGCAATCTTATTTATAGCATTGAGTATTTTTACAGATAGAGCAATTACTGGTAAAATCTTTGAGCTGAAGTTACATTCCACTTAGCTAGCATATAACATAAGCCCCAGTGCTAATTTATTCATTTATATTTTTGGATCTGGCAGCAACTTCATATTATTATTTATGGGACATCTACCTACAATCAATAAAGGAAAAGATGGCTGGCTGCAAAATTCTAGCAAAAAAGGAAGTAATTGCTATTTTGGTGAAAATGTTCATTTAAGAAACATCATCAAGGCTCATTTTTCTCTCTCTTCTCCCCTCTCCCCCCCAGTCCCCCGCCCACTTGGAGACAATAGAATGGAAAGGAGTGAGCCCTGCACTTAAACGCGGGAGGTCTGGATTTTAGACTTGGCATTGTCACTGACTCAATGTGTGACTTTAGACAAATCTCTGGGTTTCCATTTGTCTCTCTGGAAAAAGAGAGAGCTGGACAAGGTGATTTCTAGAGTCCTTCTTGCCATAATTTGATGACAAATTTGGAAGTCTTGGGACTCATTGGGTTCTTGCAGTCCTTGTATCTGCAACTTGCAATGAAATCTTTGGAATTAGAATGTCTTGGCAAGAGCAGGGTCCCTCTCCATGTCCAGCTGCCTCCAGCCCCAGCAAAAGTAGGCAGAGGGAAATCTCTATTTCTCCAATATATTAGGACTGGTGGAGACTGCTTTGTGAGATCTCCCCCAAAGCACTAGCTCCTTATGTACAAGAGGGAAGAATGACGATGAAGGAGATAATCTGTGCTTTAAAGGAACCCCAAAGTAACAGGACAACAGGACTCCAGAGGCCATTTATTCCAGAGCAGGACCCTTCCTCTATGACCTCTCTGACAAGTGTTCCTCCAGCTTTGTCTTGCAGACCTCTGGCAAATTTTGACTCTATGACGTTTTCAGAGTTCTAACTATTGAGAGGCAGTGAGACCTAACGGAGAAGGAGCCAGCCTCAGAGTTGCAAAGCCGTGGGTTCAAGTGTCATCTTTGGTATACATTATCTGTGTGACCCTAGGCAGGGTACTTAGCTTCTTGTTGCAGAATAAGTGCTAACGTGGGTTGGAAGCAGGGGCTTCTTCAACCATAAGCTCCTTATGCCTGTTCCCTATACCCAACACATCTACGTGATTCCTGAATGTAGTGTTTCTTTCACTGAGCCCAAATTTGTCTTTCTGCAGATTCTGTGAAGAACTCTTTAGTGAGCCCTCTGGGGCCACACAGGATTAAGCTGAACTCTTGCCCACATGACAGTCCCTTCTCTCCCCAACCAAACACACAAGGCAAAAATCCTGTCCCTGTGAATGTCCCTTTCTTTGGGCTTTGAGGTTAAGAAGCCTTGCTTTGTAGAATGAGAATGAATCACAGAGCCTCAGAGATGAAAGTGATATCAGAGACTACCTCACTGAGCACATGAGAAAGGGAAAGTGACTTGCTTATAATATAACATGTTCATAGGACAGACACATATAGAGAAATGGGTAAGATGTAAGAAGGGAAAAGTCACCTTTGGCTTTGAGGGAAGGATTAGGGAAAGCTATAAAGTAGTTCTGAGGGAGACCCTGACTTAAGTTTGGAAGGGAGAGGAGAATTCCGGCAATCAGTGATGGGGGGAGAGGATGCTTCAGACATGGGGAATGATCTGTGTGAATCAACAGAGGCAGGAGAATGCTGAAGGAAGACAGAAAAGAACAGAGAATAACTCAAATTGGAACCTGGAATGCATGAAGGGAAATCATGAAGAATAATGATAGAAACATGATTTGAAGCCTGATTTGAGATGTCCTTCAATGAAGGCAGTATACAATAGCAAAATGAATGTTGTATTATGGAGTCAGAGAACCTGGGTTCAAATCGAAGATCTATTGCCCACCTTGGGCAAGTTGCTTATCATCTCAGGGCCTCAGTTTCCTCATTTGCTAGATAATGGGGTTGGTCCTGATGACCTCTAGGGTTCTTTCTTACTCCAAATCTGATCCTAGGTCTCCAAATCTAAAGCTGTCTCCAGGATCGATGTCTTCTCCACCAAGGATGTGTTTTTCCTGACTCCAAATCTCGTGCTTTATCGATGAGGCTCCACTGCCTCCCTGAGATAAGAGGCACCCATATAAAAGCCACAGACAAACCTTAGAAATCACTGAGTTCATTCCCTTCAATTTAAAGATGAAGGAAACAGGCCTTGAGATGGAAAACCACGTGTCCAAGTTTACCCAGCTGGGAGGTGATGGGAGTTAGGACTCCTGACACCCAGGCTGGGCCTTCTCTGCTACATTCTGCTCTTCCTCCCTTATCATGAGCCCTGAATTAATGGAGTTTGAATTAATGAGATTTTGCTGCATCTGTGGGTGAAGAGTTATGCAGATACAGGAATTACTCACTTGAGGACATGAATCATTTTCCCTTCATTTTGAGTTGTGCTTCTTTTAAAATCTACCTTTTGGTGCTTCCCATTGGAAAACAAAGGAACATAAGAAATGCACAGCATGGATTTATTTCATACCAAGATAAAATTAATAGAACCAGGTAGCACTTTTAATTTTAGGAGAGAAAAAAAAGAGTAAATTATTCTACATAGAAGCGACATGTCATTAGAGTACTGGAAATCAAGGGGTTTTAAAAGACTATGCATATATTAACTATAACACAAAAACAGAATTAAAGAAATAGGATCATTCTGTCATTTTCATTGCCCACCCTAACCATCTAAAATCTATTTCTCTCTTTTTTAAAATTTTATTAATTTATTTTGATTTATCAACAATCACTTCCATATGCTTTTGACTTGAAAATTTTTCTCCCTCTTCCTCCCCCCCATCCTCCCCAAGATGGTGCACAATTTGATATAGGCTTTACATTTACATACCCATTAAACATATTTTCACATTAGTGAAGTTGTAAGTAAAAATTAAAACCAATAGGAGGAACCATCAGAAAGATGAAACAAAACTCAACAGAAGGTAAAAATAAGTGATAGCGATTCGTAAAGTCTATTTCTCTTTATTACACACACACACACACACACACACACACACACACACACACACACAATCCTCTGATAGCTAGAAATCTTTAAAACATTTCACTATCTTTTGAGAAGGGATGATTAACATATCTGTTCCTGATGCTCTGGAAAATTCTAAGTAATGCATTCTATTTTGCAATAGCATTTACTTACTTTTCTCCTTTATCCTAACTATCATTTATGGAGTACTTAGACAGTACATGTCACCATATTATGTATTGTACGTTGTGATAAAACCCAAATGTGATTTTTTTTTCTTTTTGAATTTTTGTTAAAGTGAAAAACAGTGTCAAGGATAACAGAAATGAGTAAGTGACTGTATGAAAAGAATCCATCGTATTTATTAAGTACTCATATGGGTCTAGCTCTGTGCTAATTGCAGGGCTACAAATGCAAAGTAAAAGCAGTCTCTGCTCCCAAGAAGCTTATATTCTAGTAGGGAGTGACAATACATATGTAGGAATGGTGGCCAAGAAAGGGTGTTTTGATTTGGAAAGTTACAGGGATGGTGAGTTGAGTCATAGGGGAGTAGATGGGCACATCCTTTCCAGAACTAGTGCTTGTACTAGTGAGCCTAGCTAGCTCTGCGATAGCATTAAGGAATTCTGTCAGAAGAATGATGGCATCTGGGTTAGGGAAAGCAAAGGATGACAAAGCTGAGATTAGGGAGAAGTTACAGCCTTAAAGTGAAAGGATACTTAAGTAACTGAACAGCTATTGTGTATTAGATAAATATTTTAATACATAAAGGCGTTTTGTTCAGTTATCAGTCACCAGGTTGACTGAAGGATGGTACACGTGAGTAGAGAGGAGTTGGTGTCTACATCAGTGAAGCAGAGTGCCCACGCAGAGCAAATCTTCAGTATTTGGGGTATCTCTGATTAGAGTCTGACTGAGGATGTCTCTGAATGTCCCATTGACATATTCTTGGGATTTGGAGATTGGTCCGTCATCAGTGACATCCTCCCTCAATTCAATCCAGCAAACAATGTTTGCCCCAATGAAGTGAATTGAAATTCCTTATTTGAGGGTGAGTTAATTTTCTGAGACGTACCCCAGTAAAGATTAGTTCAAGTCTTGCTACTTGAACTTTGTTTACATTTGGTGAAACATTGGTGAGATCCACTAAATGAGTTTTGTCTAATTTTTGGGAGGCAAAGACAGTGATAATCTATAGAGGACATCTCTTTTGGTTCTAAGATTCTTTGTTTTTTCAGATCATCCCTAAAAATGACCAGCTCCAGAAAGAATTACCCAAAGGTTTAATTTCTCCCTGCTTCTGTTGGTTTCCTACATGGCAACCGAAATATATTAAAGCTATTGTTACGTAATCTTATCACAATATTATGCAATGTGCTGTTGTTTGTCCTTTGTTTTTCAAAGAGGACAAAGGACATCATGGGATGATGTCTTGACTCACTGGTGAATTGGATTTGTGAGGCAGAGTTGCATAAAGTCGTCAGCCTCCCTCTCTCTTCCACTGTTATCAAAATCCAGTGGCAAGACAAAAGTCAGGATGATTGGTGGTAGCCTGAGAATGACTTTGGCATCTTTGGTATCTGACCAAGCTCTAAGTGTTACACAGCACCTGTTTCAGTACCATCATGGCTGTTGGAGCAAATTGTTCTCATCTGCCCATTCCTATAAGGAGAGTTTTCACGTATCTGGGGTAGACATCCCACTAACTCACCGACGGCTTTGAGGCCTGTCTATTACCCTCAACCTGCTTTAGCCTATCTGCTGAGTTGGTTTACCCAGTTGTGGCTACTGTACCTCTCTGTGCCTCAGTTTTCTCCTCTAAAAAAATAAGTGGGGTTGGACCTCTATAATCCCTGATAGCTCTAAATCTATGATTCTATGGAGCACGAGAATCACATCTATCAAGGCTAATATTCAAGGCAGTTAACAAGCAGCTTCCTTTCCACCCACACTTTCACAGACCCGTGGGCAACCATTGGCACAAGGGGTTTTCCCACCAAGTTTGCTTGCGCAGATGGTAGTCACAGTTTACAATGGCAACATGGATTTCTCTCAGGTTATCGATTCTGCTTTGGTTAGATGATAACATTGGAAGAAATCAATAATTCTCTGGTAGTTGGCAATGTCCTTCTGTTAGTTGCAGAGCAGGATGTACACTGATCATTTCCAAAAGAATATGGCGTCCTGGTATAATTTCATCACAATGTTGGCTTCTTGGCTTTTTTTCCCCTCTTTCCCAACTTTAAGAAAGACAGCAGGGTGGTATAGTGAGAGGACCACTGGACTGAGAGGGAATGTGGCTGCTCATTCCAACTCTGTTGCTATGCAAAAGTCACTGAGCCTTAATGGGTTTGGATTTCTCCATATGCATGGGTCGTCTTCTTTGTCTTCCCATGTGCAACATCTTTGGCCACGTTTAGACAGTGCTTTCTTCAGTAGCCGACAGTCAATTCCTAGAGGCTCTTCACCATGGCCCTTCCTTACAACCTTTTCCAATCACCAGAAACTTGGACTCTACCTCTGGCTCCCTGAGACTCTACACAACTCTCTGAACTCTCTCCAGCATGCTCCCGTGAGCATCCTGCCCCCATTCCTACTTTCTGGCACCCCTTTATATGTTGCCTTCCCCCACGTAAGCTCCGTGAAGGCAGGGACTGTCTTGCTCGCTTGCATTTGTGTTTCTAGAACTTAGCACAGTGCCTGGCACCCCGCAAACAATACATACTTTTATTTCATTGTATCTATATATCCATCCATCCATCCATCCATCTGTATATCGATTTGTCTATCTATGTATGTATCTATCACCTAATTATTATTGCAAAACACCAATCAATTCATCAATGGCATGTGATATTTTGTATGGCTCAAATATTTACATGGAAATAATGAACGCACAAAAAAGTATTGAATGTGGAAATCAACTGAAGCCAATATAGGTTCACTGAGAATAAGACGATCCAAGTTAACATCATCTCACAAGAACTGCATTGCTCTCTGATCACCTGCTCCTCTCTCTGGCCTACTTATTATACTCTGAGCCCAGTTCCCACCCTTGGGATAAAGTACAGAGGGAACCTTTTGATAAAGTATCAAACTGCTTTCTTTCTCCTAAATTCCGTGACTTTAGCCTAGATACTTTTTGTGGATTCTGACTCCTTGTTCACTGGTCATTAGACCTCCTGGCTGGCTACCCAAGTTTCTGAGCTACTTTCCAGCTCTCTTACCTAAGAGTCCTGCCTCATTCTTCAAGCTTTCCCTGCTTATTCAGACTTTATCTGCTATCCAGAACCTATACTCAGTACCAATAGATGCTCTTCTCTCTAGACTGTCCCTTGGTCCTAAACTCCATTGTATTACCCCTGGACTTTCACATGCATGCTTTCTTTATTCCCTGTTTCAACTATCTTGCTAAAAAATGTTTCTCTTGAGTGATATCCCATTTGTAGCCCTTTGCCCAATGCTAATATGTCCTTTCTGGACTGGTTGGTACAACAGCATGATTCCACAGATGTAACACATCTCAAATTCAGCAAAACATTTGGCAGTCTCCCATGATATCCTTGTGCATAAGATAATGAGCTGTGTGAAGATCCTCTTAGAGTCATAGCAGGTTGAAAAACTGGGCCCAACTGTTGTAAAGTAATGATTCTGTCAAGCTGGAGGCTAAAAGGCTCTGTCCTTAGTCCAGATACTCAATAATTCTATCAATGACTTGGATGAAGACATATAAGGTATGATTAGCACCTTTGTTAATGACAAAAAACTATGAGGGGAAGCTGATATTCTCTGTGTGGCAGAATTAGTATTTGAATAATTTTATTTACCTGGCATACCACAGCTACATTTAGAAAAACACACATAAACAAGCATAGGATAATCTAGATTAGCAAAGGCATCTATGTGAAAAAGATCTGGGGATTTTAGTTGGCCACAAGCTTAAATATCAACCAAACAAACAATTGACTAACAAACATTAAGCACCTCTTCTGTGGCAGGCATCTCATTAAAAGTGGGACACTGGCAAATCGATGTGCTTTCAGAGAAGCATTACCAGAATGCTCAACAGTGCTTAGCACAATGACTGGCACATAGTAGCCATTTAATAAATATTTATTGACTGACTGACTAGTGAGGTATCTGGAAGACATATCCCATGGCTGGTGGAAATTCATCTACGCTTTACACATATTTATCACAAGGGTTTTGATTTTCTTCCTTTTTTCAGTTTAGAGAGGGGGAAGTGTGGGAAAGAGAGAAAATAAATGCTTGTTAATTGAAAAAAATGTTAACAAAAGAAACACATGTACTATTTCTTATTAGAATAATTATCAACAGATTGTGGGAGTCATAATTAGGTACAAGAAGAAATGAGGATGGAAATTATAATTATCATAACTGTTGACATTTGTGTAGAAATTTAAGCACTCTGTACCCCTTATCTCCTTTGGACCTCACCATGATACTATGAGGAAGGTGTTATACTTTTTACCAGTGGGGAAACTGAGGTTAGAAGTCACTCAAGATCATATAGCTAGTAAGTGTCAGAGGCATGATCTAAACTCAGGCCTTCTGGACTTCAAGTATGCTACAGGAATATATAATAGCTGGGGGTCAGAGAGGGTGAAGGGTAAATGGTATTCCTTTAGCATCCCCTTCACTTGGATTGAACTCATCAAAAAGCAGCTTCTGCTCTGATATAGACACAGCTCCCATATTCAGAACTTTTCTGTCCTTTGCAAACAAACTTTTCTTTTTGTTTTGTTTTCATGATTGCAGCAGGACCTATTTAATCCACCACCATTTCTTTATTTAGTGATTGTTTATTCAGAGTCCTACTCTGGGCTCAGAGTTGAAAGTCACAGGACCTCTGATCCAGCATCATTTTTTTTTTTCAGAAGGAAGAAAGAAAGGAAGGAAGGAAAATTGGTCTGGGGAAACATGCTTTTCTCTGATTTTGGAAGTAGAGATTTATTTAACTATGAAAATCTCAAAGGGCCAAGGTCAAATGGAATACGAGGTTATGAAAATTATGTAATGGCAGGGTAGCTGCATGGTGATATAATGGAATCTTAGGAAATCAGTCCTTTTTAGTCCCTGCGGGCACATCTCAAGAAATTGAGGAGGATTAGTCCTAAAAAGCAAAAATTAGGGCATGAAAACCACCTGCTTAATGAAAAGAAGAGAAATCCAGGTGTTCACTGGAATTACCTTTCCTTTACAAGTGTGCCAGAAGAATGGAAAGTCCAATTTGATTCATGGTGGTGGTGGGGGGAGAGAATGAGGGATTACAAAAGTCTTGAAGGAGGTAGCTAGTATTAACAGGGCTAATATTTTAAAATGGAGAAATTACTAGAACTATTAGGAAAGCTTAAATAGCTATTTATAATCTGGCAAGGGAACATGTTTTTGCAAAAATAGGGAAAGCAACCATAACTTTTCATCAAGAAATGTCATTTAACAAACATTAAGGATCTAGTAAGTGAATAACAAATATGCTAAGTGTTATAGGTTTGGGTGGGTGATACTTAGAATGGATCTGTGATCTTGCTGAAAATCCCAATGGCCATCTAGTAAGGTTATCATTCCTCTTGACCTCGGCCCTTCGGGATTTTCAGAGTAAATGAATCTGCTTCAGCAAGTCAGGGAAAAGCAAACTTTCCCAGACCTTTCTCTTTCCTTTGATCTGAAGAAGAGACATGGGATCAGAGGTCCCATGATTTTCAATTCTGAATCCAAAGGAGGCCCTCAATACATAGTCATGGAATGAAGAAATGCTGGTGGACTGAAAAAGTCCTGCTTTCATTGTATGATATAACTCTGCATACAGCCTTCTTTGAGAACCCTTTGGTTACTAATATCAGGCAACACTTAAATGTAAGCTCAAATGAAACAATATTTGTAAAGCACTTACACAGTGCTTGGCACATAGTAGGCATTCAATAAATGTTTTTTCCCTTTCCTTCCTGGTGCTTAGCCCAGTGCTTTCTATATTGTAGGCACTTAATAAATGCTTGTTGATTGAGGTACACTCAACCAAAGGTGTTAACCATGGTCCAAGAAATCCTGCTCACCATGAAGGCAAGCTGAATTCCTTATAGATTTTTAGGGCCTCTAGATGCTTTTATTTGTGGATGACATAATGCTGATTGCATCTAGAGACAAGGGGCTGTAGAAGACCAACACCATCTTTACTTGAAAGAGTTTAGATTAACCATCCACATTAAAAAGTGGATGACAACTGGTTATCATCCATACTATGATATTGCAGTTAGATAAGTAACCTTCAGAATTGGTCCACTGGTTTGAACATCTTCACATGGCCCTTGCCCTAGAGAAGCTCTATTTGAACAGGTAAGAGGACCATGTGTTCAAAGTTAAATTCAACAATGTTTTGTGAACTGAAGTGAAAGTTAAGTAATCATATTAAACCTCACAGAAACTATTGCAGCCTTCAAAAACACTACAGTTAGATGTGACCTGAGTCCTCACCGCTTGTCAATGCCTCAGTTTCCATGTTTCCATAATGCTTGGATACCCTGGATTCCATGAAGGTTTGGATGCATCATTTCAGACTATTATTCACAAATGCTACATTCCAAATGACTTAACTGGCTGCACCATGGGGTATCAAGGCAACAAAACCAGTGAGATCCAGCAAAATCTGGAGCATAGGTCAATGCTAATTGTCTACAAATACATGAGCTACAGAGCCTGAATTTAGTCTCCTTAATCCTCTTCCTCTTCCCCCTCCTCCTATCTCATCCAGGCTGGACATGCAGTGGCCACTCATGGGCCTTATCCTATTACTGATGGACATGGAAACATGCGCCAACCTGAGTTGGTTTGTCCTGCCTTAGGTAGCCTGATGGTCCTGTACTCTTGGGGGCTCCCTATATTGAAGCTGGCATTAGTGCAACCACCCCTTCAAGTTTAACCCTTTACAATCATTAGATTTCAAGCTCCTTGAAGGCAAGGATTGTCTTTTGCCACTTTCTTATCTCCAGAGCTTAGCACATTGCCTGGCGTAGTGGGTACTTAATGAATGTTTATTGATTGATTAATTGATTACAGCTCAGAAGGCTCAAGTAACCTACCATCCTCAGCCTCCTGACTATCATTGACTGTAGGTGCATGCCACTACCCCTGACCTGCCTTCATTAATAAGTGCCATTCAAGTATTGTTTTTAGCAAGATTATTCTGGCAGCATGCAGGATGAATTAGAATAGGGAGAGAGTAGAGGATAGGAGACAGAGTAGGAGGCTGCTTTAATAATCCAGAGGGGTGGTGAGAAGGGGCTGGCCCAGAGTGGAAGCAGAGGGCATGGAAGGAATGGATAGATTCCAGAGGTTACAAAGAAGAACCTGCAGTCTTTGGTGAATGAGTAGAGATGAGGAGTAGGGAGTCCAAGATAGCTTGGAGGTTTTGAAACTCATGATATTGAGAGTGTGGTGTCGTTGATAAGATCATCAAATTCCAAGAGTTGAAAGGGACCTCCTAAGATAATGACTATAGACCAATCCATGCATAAAGCAAGACTCCTTTTATTACATCCTTGACGTCTTGTTATCCAGTCAGATGTATTGGTGCATCTCTGTAATCTCAGTTACCAAGACTTAAATATGGTGATCCTTTGGAAGGGGAGGGGGTACTACCAAGCTGCCTAAGGAGGTCCAAACTGGCCCAGATCAAGAACAGAGAAGATCAAAACTCCATGAATGACCTCTCCACTTCTAGCCTGGGTGAGATAGGGATATCCAGTCTTGAAAATTAAATAAAACAACTCTCCCTACCCCACCCCAAAAGTGGTTATTCAGCTTTTGCTTGAGGATCTTCTGGGACAAAGAAGAATCATGACATACTGCTGTCATAAATAAGGAAATAAGACAGGTGAGGCTGGTTTGGGGAAAAGGTTATAGGATTATAGGATTAAAGATTTAGAACTGGAAGAGACATCTAGTCCAATCCTTTTTACAAAACATCGAGTTTTGTGTAGACATCTTGCATTGACTATGATGCCATGAAGGCTGTTACAAAAATATATGGCTAGAAGTAGGGAGACAGGTCATAGAGAGTTATAGATTTCAGAGTTCTTTCTCTGTTAACAAAGAGAACTAAAACTGTGAAATTAGATAAATTTATCTGGAAGAAAGAATATAAAGAAAAAAGAGCTGAAAACCAAGAATTGAACATTGAACAATGTCCATATTATAGGGTCGAGGGAAGGAAGAAACAGCAGGGGAGACAGGACTAGGGCAGGTAGGTGGCAATATAGTGCATAAGTGCCAGAGGGCCTGGAGTCAGGAAGACTCATCTGACTTCAGACACTAGCTATATGACCCTAAGCAAGTCACTGGACCTTCTTTGCCTCAGTTTCCTCATTTGTAAAATGAGCTGGAGAAAGAAATGGCAAACCAATGCAGTATCTCTGTTAAGAAAACACCAAATAGAGTCATGAAGAGTCAGATACAATTGAAAAACAACTGAAAAGAGACAGGAATGTAGGAACATAGAATTTGAGCTGGAAGAGACCTTGAACCTCATCTAGTCTGATTGGTGACATTGGGATTTCAGTGCAAGTGGAAATACAGATCGCAGTGATTGAAAGGTGAATGAGCAATGAGGAAATGGAGGCAGCATAAGCTGATGATGGGTCTGAGAAGTTCAGTGGAAGGAAAGACATGGAAGAGCAAATTGGGACTGTATCTGACATTTCTGCCCCATGCATGCATCACAAGCTCTTTTTACCTTCCTGTTTCAAGGATTCATGCTTTCATTTGCATGCATGCAGTCACCACTAACACAGAATACAGCCCCTCCATCCCTTAACTGCTCATAATATCACAGATACAGAGTGGGGGCTCTTAATCTGGGGTCCGTGAGCTTATTTAAAAAAAAATGACCAATATATTTGAATATAACTGGTTAACTTTGTAATTTTCTGCATTCCATAGACTTTACCAGATGGCCAAATGTGTCCAGGAGACAAAAATGGTGAAGAATCTCTGATCTAACTGGGCCTCAAAGGCCCAGTTAGATCAACCCCTTAACGAATGAGGAAACTGATATTCAGGGAGGGGGAGTGATTTGTTCAAGGTGGCATAGATAACAAGTATTGGAGGTGAGATTTGAACCCACATCTGAGATTTTTCTACTAGACCAGACCGACTTTGGGCCCTGTAACACCTGCCACTCCTCCCTGTCCCCTCCCTACCCTACCCTACCCATTAACCTTCTGGTGGCTAAACCGTCCTTAAACTAGGATGGCTCTTGAACAATAGAGCTTGTGCTTAAGTGCCCAACCTTTGAGAAGTGGGGGTACTTTCCATACTGGGATGAAATATCCTAGAGTCAGACCTTTGATGCAGAACCTAAAAGTCTGTAGGTTGGGGAAGGCAGGGAAGAAAGGCTAAGAGATCATTGGTTAACAAGATAGCGTTAACTTGTCGCCGACAGAAGGAGATAGGCACATCCCAGAGGGCAAGATGCATCTGAGAAGCTGATGTCCACAGTGCGTTCATTCAATTCAATTTAGCAAAAGCATTTACTAAAACTCACTATGTACTATGTGCTGGGCTATGAATTGATGATGAAAAGACAGAAATAAAACATTGACGCCCTCAAGAAGCTTCCATTCTACTGTGGAGAAACAATGTATACGCACAGGAGTCAACAAAAAATGGAGATGGAATAGTACGGTCCTTTTGGTTAGAACAGAAATCTGTGGGCTTTAAATAGATGCCAGAGGACTTTATTTTTTATCTTAGAAGTGAGAGGGAGTCATTAAGGCTTCTTGAGGAGGGGAGGGAGTGGGACAGATCTGTGCACTGAATTATACCCTCTAAGATCTGCAAGTCTGCTCCCCTTCAGAGTCAAAATCAGAGCATCCCTATGTGTACACAAATACAATCAGTTCTCTTAAGCAGATGACAATATGTCAGGGACTTAATGAGTGAATATGGAGAGGTGCATTCCTTTGCAGGCCTTCTAGATATACATTCCACATACTGTAGAAATCTATGCAAATTCTCCCCCAGATTTGAGAAATTGGAAATGAAAACATTATTTTTGCAGATTAAAGTTGTGTTTTTTGCCTGATTTTCCCCATCTGTTAAAGTCCGTATGAAGCAAAAATGAAACGGATTTTCATTTCTTTTTTCATCTACGCTGTAATCCAAAGACCATGCAGTAAAAGGCTTTAGTAAATCACTTGGTCAGTTTCTTCAACCAAACAGTCTCTAAGTAATACTGTATATCAGCAAGCTTTTGACATCTTCATTTTTTGTCCTTGACATCTTCCCTTAAAAATAATACAGTGTTAGCCCCATTATCTTTTCTTTGGAACCCATGAGCCAAATATCAGATAGCAGCTCTCCATCAAAGAAGCTATCTAGGCAGAGACCTCAAAGATGATGATAGAGAGAAAGCCTTCATCTCACTGCACGCAATGAAAGGTGGTCAGTCAATTATCATAAGGTTTTTTAATTCTTCATGGCAGGGCAGATGGGCTGTGCTATGAAATGATCAGAGCAAGTCAGTAAATGCTACCAACCTAATGAAATTCTTTTTTTCATACTTTAAGACTCCATAATTCATCAGTGTAGTCAACCCCTACCCTTTGACTTGGCAGACAGTTTTTTGAGAGCTGCTGTGGATGAAAAAGTCATCACCCTGACACCAACTTGGTGATGAGTATGAGAAAAAAAACATTCTTGATCCTCAAAGAAGACAATCAGAAGTGTATTAAAACTAACACATTGAATAACTCCAATATGTGGAAATGCATCTTACAGATGACAGAGTTTTTGGATAAGTTGGAGAAGCAACCAGCATGGTGCCATATGGGGACTGGTTGAAGGAACTGGCATGTTCAGCCTAGAGAAAGAAGGTTGAGAGTAGGATATAATAGCCTTTGAAGGGCTATCACCAGGAAAAGGGCTTTTTTCTTCTTCTAGGCCCCATAGGGAAGAAACAAGAGCAGTGGGTAGAAGGGGCAAAGAATTCAATTTGAGGTCAAGAAAAATTTCCTAGCAATTTTAAAAGTGGAATGGGTTCCTCCAGTGCTAAGTTGCTAAGTTTAACCTCCCTGGAGGTCATTAAGTGGAGGCTGGATAACATATGATCAGGTATATTGCCAGGAAGATTCTTGCTCAGAGCTGGGTTCAGATGGCCTGAGTTCCCTTCTAACAACCTGGGATTCTGCAAGTGAGATGGGAGACTCTTTGGAGTGCGGTGGCATCACTTGAAGCAGGTCCTGCTTTATAGAAATAGTATATTACAGTGCACCAAGTTGCAATGAGTTGAATCAATAAGGGAAAAACAAAACCATTCTTTGATTATTACACATATAAGTTGTTCACATTAGCTTCATGCCTTGTGGGTCTGCAGATATAAGTTAGTCATAATCATATAGACGCTGGTGTCATGAAAAACATAGGGCTCATCTACCTCTAAAGAGGGTGCCATAGGTGACTTTGTACCATTATCTTCTGTTGAATCAACAGCCTCACCATGGCTGGTGCTGTTATAACCGTACCTCTCAAGACCCAGAAAAGAAAGTTCTTGCTGCCAAAGTGCTTGGCAATGCCAAATGGCTCAACATCAGAAACAGATGTGATTTTATCAGTGAAAGTAATGTTGAAGAGGAGGCGTGATGCTCTGCTTTGCCAATGTACCATGAGACCTAAAGACCACGAGACTTTTCATTCTGACTTACAATGCCTGTCCTCAGGGAGCTTACATTCTAGTGGGGGTATTGTTTCCCCCACTAGAATGTAAGCTCTTTGAGGACACACACCATCAGACTTTTTGTATTCTCAGCTCTAAGGATATTGTCTTGCACAAAGTAAGTGCTTAATAAATGCTTGATTAATTTATTCATTGTGGAGTCATAGGGCATTCATTCATTCTTGCTAGGACAAGAAATGAGATTTTCTAGTTTGTTTCTTGGAGGGATGGTTTAAGCATTTGGGTATTTGGGCTCTATGTTTGGGAATTTGGCTCCTTCCCCTTTTCATACTTATCTTTGAACTTTAAGGCAGATCTACCTTGAAGGCTCTAAAAATCACTGCATTCACTTCCACTATATCCACTTTGCTCTAAATTTGAAATATCAAGGTATCCTACTGAGGTACATGGTCCAAGAGACTGATTAGGGTGGAGTTCCAGGACGTTAAGCTGGAAGAAAGTACCTTAGCTATCATTTTTAGATTAAAGAACAGAAACTCAGAGAGGGGAAATGCTTTACTTCACAACCCACTTATAGTTACTAAAAAAACCTAGATTTCAACCCATTTATTTTGGATTCTACACTGACTCCTCCCTACCATTACATGGCACTGTCTCTCCTTTGAGAAACAACACTTCTCCTAATTAAAAATAAGATATATGCCTAAATATTTTATTCTCTCTCTCTCTCTCTCTCTCTCTCTCTCTCTCTCTCTCTCTCTCTCTCTGTTTGTATACACACACATCCATCTCCTTCTAAACCAGGGGTCTTTAACCTTTTCTCAGTCATGGACCTCCTCTGGGAGTCTAGTAAAGCCTATGGACCCTTTCTCAGAATCACATTTTTTTTAATTGATAAAATACAATACTTAGGAGTATAAAGAAAACCACTTACATTGAAATATAGTTATCAAATATTTTTTAAACTCAAAAATCCAGACCCTGGGTTAAGAACTCCTATTAGGTTTTAAAGTTGTGGCTGCAGCTCTGAAGTTCAAAGTCAGAATTTGAATTGGACAAGGAAGAAGCCCATCAGAGCTAGCTGTTTTTTGCAGGCCTTCTATTAGTAGATACAGCCAGGGAGTACAATCATCTTGCCAATTCTCCAAGTGATTCTGGCAAATGGAACCCACTGTAAATAGACCTCATTTGCCAGCCTGACTCCCTGTCCTTGTGGCTCCTCGGTCCTCACAGCTGAAGGCACTTAGCCCTACAGGCTCTGGGAGCTGTCCAACCCCTAGGCAGGGATTCTCAGCATGTACCTAAGTACCTGCTGTCCCTGCCCGGGCAGTGTACTCCATTCTGTTCAAGTGACCTAGAATTATCTCATAGCTGTTTCCCTATTCTTGTCTTCCTGCGCCCAAGATGCTACCTTGTTATGCCCTTCTCGGCCCCTTCCTCCCCTAGTCAAGTTTTTCTGGCAATCATTTGGGTCCCTCTTACCTGCTACCATTCAGGGCAGTGTAATGGAGGGAGCATGAGACCTGAAATCTGAAGGCCCTGGCTTGAATCCTAGCTCCCCTCCTTACTACCCACGCCTTTTTCCGCCTCTTATACACGACACCCCATGTCTTGCTTCTGTGTCTCCCCTACTTAGAATGTACTCTCCTCCCTCACTTCCTAGAACCCTCAGCTTCCTTCAAGGCTAATTTCAATGCCTCCTCCTATATGAGGACTTTTCTATTTCCGTGGCTCATAATGCCCTCTTCCACTGAAATCAGTTGATCAATCAGGTCCTGATTAATGTGAATAAGGAATCCCTCTAATTAGTTAAATTATTTGAATTTGCACTGCATATTTCCATTGGGTTGGAATGAATGACCATATTTTACACAATTTCAACTTTAAATAGTGCAAATACGAATACATACTACTGCTTCAGTATTATTTCCATTAATTGGGACCTGGCTTTATATGTTTTTGTTTTTCTTTCTTCCTTTCTTCCTTCCTTTCTTTCTTTCCTTCTTTGTTTCTATTCATTTATACATTCCATCTTCTCTCTCTCCCCAGTAGAAGGCAGGTTTCTTGAGAGCAGGAATGGCTTCAATTTTCTCTTTGTATGATCCCTTATCCTAGCACACAGTGAGCACTTAATACATAAATGCTTATGGAGTAGCCTGTAAAATGAAGGGGTGACACGAGGTGGTTCGTCTCTCTGGAGCCCTTCTAGTTCTGAGTCTTCTGATCCTCTAGGCTCCATGATGACACTTTCCTGGCCAGAATTCTGATGGCTGCTCTCATCCAGAATTTTCTAGTGTTATATGCCAAAACAACAGAAGGAACACTTCTGTATTTGGAATGACAGGCAATGAATTAAAATCCTGGCTTTGCCACATAGCACCAGTAGGATCTTGGTCACTTCTCTGGGCCTCAGTTTCCTCCTTTGTAAAATGAGGTTGTACCAGATGGCCTTCAACAAGTCCTGTCTAGCTCTAAGTGGATGATCGAAAGGTTAGATATCACTGGACCTAATAATACCCCCCAATCATCTCTCCTACCTTGGTAGGTCTGTCTAGTTTCAGAATCCTAGGGTTCCATTGCCAACCAAGTTGTGTTTCTAATGATGACGATGCTGCTGCTGCTGCTGCTAATGATGGTGATAGCTGACATTTCTATAGATCTCATTATGTACCAGGCACTGTGATCTGCACTTCACAATTATTATCTCATTTCATTCCTGCAACAACTCTGGAAGGTAGGTGCTATTATTATCTCCATTTTGTCATTGATGTGGAGTTGTTTCAGTTGTGTCCAACTCCCCATGACCCCATTTGGGGTTTTCTTGGCAAAGATACTGGAGTGGTTTGTCATTTCCTTCTCCAGCTCATTTTACAGATGGGAAAACTGAGGCAAACATGGTTAAGTAATTTGCCTAAGGACCACACAGCTAGTAAGTGTCTGAGACTGGATTTGAACTCAGGTCCTCCTGACTCCAGAGGTGGTGCTCTATCTACTGCACTACCTAGCTGACCTACCTCTCCATTTTACAGTTGGGGAAACTGAGACAAAAGTCAAGTGACTTGGCCAGGGTCACACACCTAGTAATGTAGAACAGTGCTATCTGAAGTCCACAAAAGAAGGAGAAATAGGTGTTTTGACTATTTACTGACCGCATCAATCCTACGTGTTCTGAACTTTCTGTCAGCTGAAATGAAGCCTGTTCTACCCTTGCTGTTCTGTTCTGTTAGCACCTTTGCATGGCAGCTAAGAGTCCTTTCCCCATTTTTGTACATACACATGTACAGACATATTCTTAGGAGAATTCATGGATAGGGCAAAATAAGTCACAGCCTAATGCTTTCAGGGAAAATTCCGGGTCAGTGTATAGCTTTTAGTGAGAAGCTCCCAAGGTCAATCATCATTCAGGGAAATTCAGCTTGAGGTCTGGGTCTGGGGTTACAAATTAAAGTGTCACAGATTTAGAGCCACAAGGGACCTCAGTGCCATTGAGCTGAAACCGTTCATTTTACTTATTAGGGACTGAGATCACTGGAGATTAAGTGACTTGACCAATCACACAGCCAATAAGTATCTAAGGCAGGATTGGAACCCAAATCATCCTGGCTTCACGGACAGTACTCTCTCCATTGTACTCTGCTCCATTTCATACATAAATGATACCATTTTATACATAAATGATACCATTTTAAGCTTATTCAAGTGAGTTTTCTAATGGTTTTATGAGACCAAAAATCTCAACTTTGAGAGTGACCAGAGTCCACAAAATCCAACTAGTTCATGAATAGGAATTCCCTTCTCCATCAGTCTCTCTATGTTACATTCACTGTCACAGGTGAATCTCTTATTGATATCTCATTTGCTCTTCTAAGTGTAATGATTGATATTTTGATGCCAGTTGCATTTAATCAAAATAGTGATTTACTATTAACTTATTAACTCTGAAAGAACATAAGTTTTCCCTAGCATCTTTGCTCATGCTTCCATTTCCACCAACATTGTTTCAATGGGCCAGTCACCCCTGTGTAGAGATTATCTTTTCATTCAGAGCATGGCACTTCAGGATAAACATAAATTGCTCCAGATGTGGTCTGACCAGGACAGAGAAGTTTTATTATTGTCTCCTTAGAGTTTTACTATCATCTTCCAGTTCTTAGACATCATACCTCTCTGAATGTGGCCCAAGATTTCCAAGTTATTATATCACATTGTTGACTATGACTGAGTTTGCCATTCTCTAAAATATTTAGGTCTCTTTCATACAACTGACTCTGGAGATGTCTCTTGTACCACACTTCTGAAGTATAAGCAGCTACAAAGTGTTGGACTTGAAGTCAGGAAGACCTAAGGAGTCAGAAACTGTGTCACCCTGGGCAAGTCACTTAACCTCTGTTTGACTCGGTTTCCTTATCTGTAAAATGGGCATATAATAGCACCTATCCAAGGATTGTTTTCAGAGTCAAATGAGATAATATTTGAAAAGTGCTCTGCAAGCTTTAAAATGATATATAAATACTAATTACTGTTATAATTATTAAAATACATTTTGAAAAATTTTTAGGAATCGAAGCCAAGCTCAATGACCTATAGTGTGTAGACCACTCTTGTCCATTTTTTAAAAATCAAGAATTTGCCTTTCTCTAACTCTGTAGGACTTCTTAATTTTCCACAGTCTTACAGATTATCTACCTGTCTACCTGTCTTATTATTTATCTCTTTCTGTCTATCCTATCATCTGCTCTATCCTATCATCTGTCTTATTATCCATCTACCTATCTCTGTCTATCCTATCATCTATCCATCTGTTCATCCATCCATCCATATCTCTCTATCTCTCTGTCTCTTTCTCTCTGTTTCTATCTACCTGTCTGTCTGTCTGCCTGTCTTTCCTATAATTGACAGTAATCAGCAATCCCATCTGTGGGGTCTTTCAATACCCCATAGATGCAGTTCATTTGTGCTAAAACAATAACAACAGCTCCTCTCTTACTAGCTCCTAGTTGAGGATCAACTATGTTGAGTATCAGCTCCCTGTTTGCCACTTTTGTCCTTTCCAGTCCAAAGGCCATTCTCCTTGGTATAAAAAAATAGGACTGAGCAGCCCCTGTTTACTCTATGGTGTCAGTGTCCTTGTCCCATTCATCTAAAAGGAGCAATCCTATCATTTCTCAAATCTTTGATTTTGCCCCAACGTGGACGGCTGGGGAGCTTTTCCATTTCCTTCTCTTTCCTCATCAGCTTCTGTTTACATTGAAGTTTTTCAGTTAAACCTGATGAGAGGATAGGGCTTTGGCCCTGAGATATGAGCAGCTTCAGTGGGAGCTCACTCTGAGCTTCAGCCAACTGGACATCATTCATACAGAAGTGTGCCAGGCATTTGTATTTATGCTCTGTTATCTGCCCCTATTTCTATCTTCTGTATATATTGCTTTAAAAAAATCTAACTTGATTGGTGAATTCTCTGTGCATCTACTTTAATCTCTCTAGATAATTCCTATCTTTTCCTTTTCATCAGAAGCACTTTTCTTTGTGTCTATGGAATTTAATTCTTGAGAGTTTCCCATCATTACTTGGCTGACATCTCTGATGGAATTTCTACCTATCCAGAAAGTTAAAGACCCGGACTCAAACCCTGCCTCTGACATTTGCCAGCTGAGTGATCACTGGCAAATTTACCTCTCTGAGCCTCGGTGTCCTCACCTGTAAAATGGTAATAACCATAACTGTAGTACAGTCTACAGGGCTGCTGTGAGGCTCCAGTGGCCTTATGTCTGGGAAGCGCTTTGTAAACCTATTTAAATGTTAGTTGTTAGTGTTATTTTTCATTTACTGCTTCTACTTCCCCAATGCCTCTCATGTTTTTCAGTCCCTTGCTTCTGTTCTTTTCTTGTGCCCAAACTATTTAAATGTGACCCTTTCTATTTCCCAATTGTGAATTAGTCCCCACACACCTATAAACAAATACTTTGTGTTTAATGCCACCTTCCATAGATGTATTTTTTTATAGACTTTCTTTACCCAGGGTGAGTCAGCAGGAGACAGGAAACTGACATTATGAACATTTCACACAGTCTTTGGATTTACCCAATTCATTCAATAGGCAAAAATTTCCCATTTTTTTTGGTAGACTTGGCCAACAATTGACAGGTTCTTACCTAACACTTCAAACAGGGATCTGGGTCTCTTTCAAACAAATTTAAGACACCCTGTAGTTCTCTGGATTCTACTCTTTCATTCCCTACCCCACTCCCCTTCTCCTTAGATTATTATTATTATTATTATTATTATTATTATTTTGCCATGGGACTCATAGAATCAGAGAATCTCCGTGTTGGAAGGGAGCTTAGGTGACTTCAGAGGTCCTTTTCAAACTCCAAAATATGCAGTAACATAGATATTCCACACAGGGACACATTCAAAGACACAACTATTGTGGCTTTAATAAAAATGCAAGGAAAAAGTTAAATAATTTACTGCCACCCAGCAAACATCCTGGTATGTATAAAGACAGATGCACACACATCTTTCTGCCATTCTCTGTCTCCTTCTCCTCTCTGCTCCTCAGAATCACCTTGAATCACAGAATATATGAGTTCGGAAGAGACTCCAGTGGCGGGGAGGTCATATTGTCCAACTGCTACTTACACACAAAAACCATTTACAACACCAATTGACATGTGTATAGTAAGTAGACACTGGGCTAGTCTGTGATTGGGACAAATCCTGCCCTTGGAGCTTACATTATAGTGGCGGGAATAAACATATTTCCTTATCAGTCATGTTGTAAAAGAAGAAACAGGATGAAAGGGGAAAAAAAATCCACATAAAAAAATAAAGTAAAAATAGTGTACTTTGATCCGCATTTGGACTCCACCAATTCTTTCTTTGCGTGTGGATAGAATTTTCCATCATGAATCTACAAGGGGTATTTTAAAAAGTGGTTCCCTCCTCACCTCTCTAGAACTATAGAGTTCATGTTTTATCGCCTTGTAGCACCAAAAATTCCCTGCCTAAAAGGGAAACATTTGTAGCAAGGAATATGTAGGTAGTAGTTTTTTTTTTTTTCAGGGAGGCAACATGTCACATTGAGCAGGGCAATGAACTTGGGAGTCAGGAAGATCTGAATTCCAATCCTGACTCCAACCTTTGTAATGCTTCTTTTCACATTCTTACCAGCTGCATGATTCTGGGCAAGTCTTTTCATTTTTATTGGCCTCCGTTTCCTTATCTTATTCAATGGGGATAATAATAACTCCTGCTTCACAGAGGATCAAGTGAAATGACAAATATAGTGTACTTTGCAGACCTTCCAGTGCTATATAAATGCGAAGTATGTACAGTAAACAACTGGAGGACATCTACTCTTGATGAGACATATTAATAATTGTTCATACAAACCTCTTGGTGGAAAAAAATCTTACACCAATAAGTAAGTATAATAAAATTTAATGAAATCAGTGTGCAATATCGGTGGTGAGTAGAGCATTGCACTTGGGAGTCAGAAAGTCATGGGTTCAAATTTCCCTTCAGACATTAATTAGCTATATAGTCAAGTGCAAGTCATTTAAACTCTAGTGCTTAGCACAGAGCCTGGCACTGTGCTCTCTTGAATTGACACTGAGCCTCAGTTTTCTCTTATGTAGAATGAGGAAGATAATAGCACCAACCTTCTAGGGTTGTTGTAAGGGTTTCATGAAATTCCATACATAAGACACTTTGTGAGCCTTAAAGTGCTATGTAAGTGTGAACTATATTATTAGTTTACTAATGAGTAGAGGCAGTTAAGGTGGATTCTTGATATGTCTTAAGAGTCCCAAAGGCCATCATCCAGTCCACACTGATGAAAAGTGGTCAGTTACCCTCTGCTTAGAAACTTCCCAAGGAAGGGAAGGAAAACTCATTATATTCCAAGGGAGGCACATTACATTTTCTCAATGCTGTAATGTTAGGAAGTTTTTATGTCAAGCCTACACCTGCTTCTCCTTTGAAGGATCATTTACCATCTCCTGCCCCTTTAGTGTGATTTTCCTCCTGACTCTGTCCTGGGCGTCTTCTCTTTGTCCTCTACACTGCTGGGAAGCTCACCATTGGTTCAGTTATCACTTCCATGCACAAGACTCCCAGATCTATATATCTATCCCTAGTCTCTCTCTTTGACTCATGTATCATCAACTGTTTACTGGATGTATCTTCTACTGGATGCTTTCTAGGAAAATCAAACTCAGTTGGTCCAAAATGGCTCTCATCTCCCCCCTCTCTGCCATCTCCTCCCCCAAATCCTGCTCCTCCTTCACACTTCAGTATTTCTGTTGCAGGCACCACCATCTTCCAAATCATCAAGGTTATAAGTCATTTCTTCATTCTTCATTCTTCATTCCCACTCTCATATCCAATCAGGGATCAAGTGTTGGTAGTTCTACCTTCATAATGATTCTCATGTTTGTTACCTTCTTTCTACTCATATGGCCACTATACTGGTTTGTAACATGATATAAATGATGCCAACACAATTATTTATTTTTAAAATCATAGTTATGGCTTTATGATCAGTTCAAAGTACAATTTTTTTGTAACTTCTTGCTACTATGCTTAATAGCGAAAAAGCTCATCTGATTTCCTGCTAAAATGTATGATTTAATAAATGCATAAACCACAAATCTGAGTATTTCTTGTTCTGTATGTGGTGAAAGTCTTCTTCTGGGTCAAAACAATATATATATGTATATACACATATTTTTTGACACTAGGACACATGATGATTTTAAAGCTGATTTTGGGGGGTAATAAGACTGCTAAAGAGATGCAGGAGAGCCAATATTTGCATAAAATTAAAAAGAATGCTCCAGCAAATGCAAATAAATGCAGAAAGGGAATATTTTAATTTTGATCTGTGATTAGTATCAGCCATCACAATATGGTAATAATACAAAAGCTCAATAGGAAATAAAATTCTGCATGCATCAGGTAACTAACGGTTTTAAGCTATTTTTAGACTGAGTACCCCGAATAATTTATTTTTCTCTTCAGAGAAATAGCTATTGATTAGGCTTCAGATTCTGTTTTTTACAGTGTCTGCCTTTCAAAATATTTTAATATTAGAATATTGTATATAATGCATAATATTTGATGAAATATATAGACTCCTCCCATGCTGTAACATGACAAGCCCAGATTTTACCTAGTGCATTAATAATGAAAGGAATCAAATATTTGACCTTGGTGGATAGGCAATTCAATTAAAAACAAAGAGACCAAAATGAATTCTGAGCAGTAATGAAAAGGAATCTAAGAATTGAACCTAATAAATAATATGGGACATCAGTTTGACATCCTATAGGGTACGTCCTTTTGCTCAGTAATTTTCTTAAGGTCTAGAAGGAGGGCTCACAAAGGTATTTAGGACTGAAATAGTCCTCTTCCAATTCTAAATGCAATATGCACAGGAACTCATCTTGAATTCTCTAGCAATCTCACAAACTTGTTCCAGCCCTACTTAGTCTTTCTGTGCATGTGTGGTTTTTTAAAAAATCCATTCTTTAAGTGCTATGCAGATGCCTCATGGCATGAAGGTGATGCTGGGTTCTCCAAGGCCATACCAGAAAGCACATAAGCTTTGGGAGGCTGTTCCTGGAATCTAACGTCAGGGTGTGTGTGACAGATGGTGTCTGTAATCCAAGGACCTGCCTAGCTAAAAGAGGAAATGTTCATTATCATTATTACAAGGGAATGGGTGTTTTGGCCATGGCAACCAATGAAACTGATCAAAACATAAACTGACACCCAGTTATTTGTAACCCCTTTCCACTTTCTAGCTGGCCATGATGGAGTGGTTAAAAGAGGGGAAGAGGGTAATGGTGATAATAATCACGCAGTATTCAGATGATTCAGAATTATTAATTATACTGCTAATAATTAATTAAAATTATTAATTAAACTGTTCTAAACATGAGATCTCTATCCATTGACTAAAAGTGGAAGTATTCAAATTCACAGCACACTCACTGCATCTGTGATCTTATCTATATTGGGATTCCCTCCAGTGTTAGAGATTGCTAGCCATTCATGCCTGCCTCTCGTGAGAGATTCTGGTCCACATCCTCACATAAGGCCTGCTTCCACCGCAAGAAGTCAATCAAATTCACATCTACATTTCTGCTATGAATGAAACCAGGAGGCAGCTTTGTAGAAGGAACTCAGAACAAAGGAATTCACAAGGTTGGCTTCATCATGCTCCCAGAGGCAACAAGAAACATAATTTTATGGGCTATGTGGTCATCAATCAATTATTCAATCAACAAGCATTTATTGAGATCCTGCTATGTATGTTCCAAGTATCATCCCAGGTTCTGGGGATATGAAGACAAAGGCCGGTTGGTTCTGCTCTCCAGGATTTTAAATTCTGCTGGAATGGTCATTATGTTATGCAGTGCTTATCCTAAGCATGAGTAAACTGACTTCCATGAAGATAAGGGTAGATCACTATGTGGTAGTGGAGTAGAAAAATTCTGTGAAGAATTTGACAGGGCATTCCTAAGTTAGTCAAATTGTGTTAGGAAGCTAGATGATAGAATGGATAGAAGAGAGTCCTGGGCTAGGAGTCAGGAAGACCTGAGTTCAAATCCAGCCTTGGATACTCACTAGCTGTGTGACTCTGGGCAAGTCACTTATACTCTCTCTCTCTCTCTCTCTCTCTCTCTCTCTCTCTCTCTCTCTCTCTCTCTCTCTCTCTCTCTCTCTTCCTCTGTCCCCTCCCCACCTCTGTCCCTCAGTTTCTTCATCTGTAAAATGTGGATAACAATAGTGACTACTTCCCAGGGTTGTTGTGAGAATAAAATGAGAAATATTTGGAAAACACTTCTCAAACCTTAAAACACTATATAAATGCTAATCGTCATCATCATCATCATCATCATCACCTTGACACTTGGTGGACTCAGTGTCCCTTTCCCTGGTATTCACTCCCCTATAAGTGAAGTATTACCCTATTAGAATGTTAGAATGTAAGATCTTTGAGGGCAGGGACTAGCCCATTTTTGTATTTGTATGCCAGTACTTATCACAAGGATTTGGCACATACTAAGCACTTAATAAATGTTTGTTGGTCAGTTGATATCGATTGGTTGTGAAAGTGGGTATGAGGGATGGGAGCAAAAAAATATGGTTAGGGATGAGGAAATGAAGGAGATCAAAATGTAAACTGCTTGAAAAACCCCACACATGTCTATCATGAAGAAAAGCTGCGGAAGGTTCTGGGAGTGGGATACACTGAACACCACCACACACACATACACAAAATGAAAATGACTCCGTTTTATTGGAAAGTAAAATGACTAGTTACTCATATGGGAGTTGTTTCCAAGGCAGCAGTCTATGTGCAGTCAAATTATCCAGTACTTAGAGCAGAGGCCAAAAGTGAATCCAGATTTCAACGAAAGAGAATAAAGATGAGACTACATGAATCTCCAACTGACCTGGTTAAGCAACATTTAAAAATGGCCAATAGACCAAAGTAAAGATGTTGACACTTCCCATCTCCATGAGATAGAGACGTCTAACCGATATCAAGTTCTATTGCCTCCCTGGAAGTCTCTAAGATGAGGCCAGTGACCATTTGTTGGGGATAGCCATGGAACATCTGGCCTTTTCCAATGATGAGATTCTGTGTTTCTGGTATCAACAGCTGAAATTCCTTCTCCCAATGTGGATCAGCAACTCCTCGGCAACTTATATAGTATTGAGAAAGCTGACCAGGACGTGGAGAGTTAAGTGACTTTCTCAGGTATATAGCTATATAACATAGATATAGAATACCATGTGTTTAGAGGTGGAATTTGAACTCAGGTCTTCATGGCTTCAAGGTCAGCTATGCATCACAATGGATAAAAATATTTGGAAAACACTTTACAAACCTTAAACACTATATAAATGCTCATCATCGTCATCGTCATCATCATCATCATCATCATCATCATCATCATCATCATGACCTTGAAACATGATGAAACATAAAAGAAAAAAACCCAACAACGGAGTGGATAAAAAAAAGCAGTAAATACCTCAGTGCTTATCTGATAGTCACAGAACACTGATAATGATCTGGCACCTGAACTGAATAGGAAGAGGAATGAAGAAATGAATTGGAAAAAAAAGCATCTGTAAGTACCAAAAGCAAATTAAGTGCCAAACACTGTGCAAAGTACTGAGGATACAAACAGAAAGGCAAGACCACCCCTGACCTCAAGGAGCTCATACTCTAATGAGGGAGACAACCCACATTAGAAGTTTCAGATGAAAAGTCCATTGGGAAGGCATCACAGTCTTCAGGCTGCAGCAGCAAAGAAGAGGTTACTGTGTCTTCTTTAGTTTCATTTCCCATGATCAAATCATATCTGATCCATTTGACAAGGCCAAGGACTTGGGTGGTGAGAATTTATTCTCTGGGACTTCAGGAGTTGCGGCTTCTGAAGTGTCCACAGAAGAGGCTGTCAGATCACCTGTCCCCATGGGTTACTTCTAAGAAGCAAGCATCAGTGGTGGTGGTACTCTCAATCACAGGACTCTCAGAGTTATCTTCCCATCAGATGCAGTTGGTCATTGGCTAGTGGTGATGGTAGTGAGGGAGGTGGGTCCCTTCTTCAACTGAATAGGTTGGGTATGTATGGAAAAATAACTGGTGCCTTCAACGATCCTGAGCCACTTACTATTGTGAAAACTTGTGTTTTATTTTTTAAAAATTAATTTATTTTTAGTTTTCAACATTCACTTCTGTAAGATTTTGAGTTCTAAATTTTCTCCTCCTCCTTCTCATCTCCCCCTCCTCAAGACAGCATGCAAACTGATATAGGTTATAGATTTACAATCACATTAAAAACATTTCCACATTAGTCATGTTGTAAAGAAGGATTAGAACCAAAGGGAATAACCACGAGAAAGAAGAAACAAAACACAGAGAAAATAGTATGCTTTGATCAGCATTCAGACTCCATTGTTCTTTTTCTGGATGTGGATGGCATTTTCCATCATGAGTCTTTTGGAATTGTCTTAGATCCTTGCATGGCTCAGAAGAGCTGAGTCTAACAAAGTCGATCATAACACAATGTTGCTGTTACTGTGTACACTGTTCTTCTGGTTCTGCTTAGCATCAGTTTATGTAAGTCTTCCCAGGAAAAACTTGTCTTTTAAACTGAAATATCCTCCCTAGGATTCTATGGTGCTGTCATTCAGGGAGTACCATGATATCAGAAGAACTCAAAATTGTGGGGGACTCAAAAGGCAAGGCAAGATCCATGGTGTGTATTAGCAGCCGTGCAATACATAATGACAACTTGTTCATGATAACATTAATGATCAAGACATATGACTGGAAAAAAGTGGTCATGTAGTGACAGCAAGAGGTAGTCACAGAAAGCCCTAGGCCTGCACTAGGTCTCCAAGAATGTTTTGAAACTGCAAGAAGGCCTCCAAGCTTTTGGGGTGGGTAGGTGGGGGTCATTCATGGAGAATTTATGGAAAAAAATAGAAAAGAATCTCACAAGATGAGTTGCATTGTCATACATATAGGAAGGGTATTGTCTTGCCAGTGAGATTGAAACATCATAAGACCCTATTTATACTGTAATAATGTCCTTCTAGACTACTGGCCATAAAACATAAAACACATCGATGGAGAGTGTCAGAATGATTGTCTCCATGGTCAAGAAGAATTGGAGGAACATACAGATTTAGAGCTGGAAGGGACCTTAGAGATCATTGAGTCCAACACCCTCATCTTACAGATGAGGAAACTGAGGTATAGAGAGGTTGAGCAACTGGCTAAGAGGATACGTCTATTAAGTGTCAGAGGCAGGATTTGAACTCAGGTCTTCCTTACTCTAAGTCCCACACTTCGCCTACCATGCCACTTAGCTACCAACCTGAACTATACTCCTGCCAAATAACTTCTAATAGATGGGAAAGATAGTTTCATATATCCTATGGGCAAAGAGCCTATTTTGGCATTTTCTTCACAACTCAAGGGGAAACCTGTAGCCAAGCATATTGGAACAAATGGCTGCCTCCAGGAAGAGCAGATCAGTTGTTACTCAACACATCAAAAGGGATATCCCTAACAAGATCTGTGGCTTGCTTCCTAGAAGAAATTCCATTAGAGAAAGATATCTTGCATATATTTTTGTACAAGTAATGCAACTGATGTCAAGCTAACTTTACAGCCTGGATGTCATTGGCACCAACTTAAAAGCCACTTCAAATTTTCTTTATGGTAGTCAAGACACCTTGCTTGGGTTTTTCTTAGCTTGGTGGCCCAGCTAGGTGGCTGTAGGGTTGTAAGCTACTTGTGGTGGGTTGGCAGAGAGCCCATTTACATAATGAGCCTTAATGTGACAGATAATTATGTTTCCCTGAGGCTATTAGCAAAGCAGGTGTTAGGTTTTCATATTGTTATAAGTTGTAGGCGATTGTTATTCAAACAAAGAACTAGGAAGGGAGGCAGGACAATGGACTAGGGAGTAGTTCATCAGACAGTGTTTCAAGAGTATCTTCTTCCATTTGGAGGGAGGACCTATTCTTGAGGCAAAATGGGCAGGTGGAACTAGAGCCAAAATTCCAGGGAAGGTGGAGAAATATTAGGCCAAAAAGGATAATGATACAGTAGTTACTACATGCTACCTGGAGTATAATAAGCAAATGAGTGATTTTCTTCTTCATCTGTTCAATGGTTCATAGATAAAAAGGCATCATCAGACAGAAATCTGTCTTCAAGGGAAAGGGCCCGCCATATTTGTTTGGCACTGAAATCCTTCACAACTTGGCTCCAACTAATCTTTCTACCCTTATTTTAAGTTATTTACCTTTACACAAACCAACCATACTGGTCTTCTTGATGTTTCTCATTCAAAACATTCCCTTTTCTGGACCTTTGCACAGACTAGCTCCCCATCCCGGGACGTACTCCCTCTTCAACTCTGAGCCTCCAATGCTCCAGTTTTCTTCAAGGCTCAGATCAAACGACACATAATAATTTTTATGTCTCCCTCCCCCTACTCTCTACTGCTCTCCCGCTTCACCACCCCATTACATATATATTAGATATACAGTTATATAATCATGTAGAATATTTACATATAGGTAACACATTTCTATATAATTACATATTACACATACAACACATATTTAGATAGTATATATTAATATATTTAAATATTTAAACATTTGTTTATATATTTAATACATATAAACATGTATGTTTATATAATTAAACATACATACATGTCTATACATTACATATTTATATATTATATATGACATATACACATATCATACACATATATGTAATATGCTGTCTCTCTGGATAGAATGCAAGCTTCTTGAGCACAGGGTCTATTTGCTTTTTGTCTCTGTATGTTCATCTATTTAAAATAAATGAATGCATGCGTTTATATCATTAAAACATAAACATGAATGATTATATATTACCTGCATTTATATATTATATATATCATATACGTAATATACACACATATATCACATATATATGTAAATACACTGTCTCTCTGGATAGAATGCAAGCTTCTTGAGGCCAGGGTCTATTTGCTTTTTGTCTTTGTATCCCCACTGCTGGACAAACAGCATGAGCTTAATAAATATTTATTGAGTGATTGATCAGTTTTGGGCATGTTCTCATGGAGCCGATCACCCTAGTGTTATAATTTCCACGGAAGGGATGTTCCAGGGGAGAATATGAACTCAAAGAAGGAATGTATCCAAGGATGGAGGTTTGGGAGGCAATTAATGTAGGGGCTTCACTTAAAGGTAGATTAAGTAGGGACAGTAAAATCTATGTCATAGACAGGTCCTTTTATTGGAGTTATTACCTTGGAAAGGTGGTAAGAGAGAGAGAGAAAGAAGGAGAGAGGAGAACAGGGAATTAGGTTAAGTTGTAACCCTAGGGAGAAGAGTGGTCAGTATTATGTACTTTGTCTATTTTCAGGTAAGGGCTATTTGAAGGAAAGGCAAACTGGTTGACTTCTGATGGAGCTAAGAGATGCTCAGACCCTCAGAAAGTGGTGGTCAAGATAAAGAAGGGTCATCCCAAGAGCAGAGTTGGTTCTAGAACACCAAAATGAAGCCTGGACAATTTAGTTCAACTGACTGGACAATTTAATTTAGTTCAACTGACTGAACTAATATCTAAATCTCTATCTCTATATCTATCTATCTCCATCTATTTATATCTATGTAGATATAGATAGATAGATATAGATATAGTATATGTGTGTGTGTGTGTGTGTGTGTGTGTGTGTGTGTGTGTGTGTGTGTGTGTATATATATATATATATATATATATACACGTGAAACCAAAACATAGATCTAAATGACAGTTGTGTGACTGAATTCGGCCTTTTAAATGAGTTGGATCAGTCAGTTTTTCAAACTTAATGGTTCCTAGTATGGTGAATATTACATAAGTGATCTGAAACAAGGCACTCCATCTCCCAACAGGGCTTTTTCTCTGGCTGCCTCCCATGCCTAGAATGGTCTCTCTCCTCATCTCTACCCACTGTCTTCCTACAAGTCCCAGCTAAAATTTCACCTCCTACAAGAAGCCTTTCCTAATCCCTCTATAATCTACTGTTCTCCCTTTGTTGATCATTGAAATTTTAGCATGTTTGCACATATTTGTTTGCATGTTGTGTCTTCCATTAGATTGAGAGCCCCTTGAGAGCAGGGAATGTTTTCTGCCTTTCTTTGCATTCCTAGTGCTTAGCACAGTGAATGTACATAGTAGGAGCTGAATAAATATTTCTTGACTGGCTGACTAATAAAATGCCCACAAAAAAGAGAATCTTCTACCTGAGGATGATGTATTGATTGGTGAGAACAAAGCATACCAAGGAATGAATAAAAGCAATAGCAGTAAAATGTCTGGGAAAATAAACAAACAAAACAACAGTAGTAAAATCTTTGGGGGAAAAAAGGGAGATTTTTTGGGGGGCAAAAAATAATCAAGTTGATAAAAAAAATTTACATAGACCTAGCCACAACAATAGTAGATAGCCACTTGAGGGCTTTAAAAGTATTTTTCTTTCCAAACATTTCTCCCTCATCACAGTGTCAATTTCCTACTTCTAGGAAGTCTTCAACATTTTCCAAAGGAAATCTGCAGTTAATATGCTTTGTAATTGGCTTCAGATAACATTATCTGAAAGGCATTGTATCCAGATTATCCAACTCAATAGGCTAGTTTTTAATGAGGAATTCATCTAACACTCATCATAACTCATCAAACCTGAGAGCAATGATTGGAGGGGATGAGAAACTGTGGATAAGTAAGTTTTGATTGGTGGAGGAAATAGACAAAGTCCTGGAGGCAGCCTGTTAGGGGCCAAGATGATGATCAGGGCTCTGAGTGGTAACAGGGATTATTCAAAGAAGTAATGGAGGGGAAATGGAGACAAACTTTGACTATTTTCCATCTTTGCCTAGGGGAACAGCCTCATCATGTCCCTAGTCCACTTATCTATCTCTCATCTTTGCAGTAATGACTTTTAGATACACGTTCTTTCTTACCTGTGAGCATGATTCAAGGCAAGGTCGGGTTTCCTCATCCGTAGATAACAGGTGACAAGCTTTGTCTCAATAAAACTAGCAACACTTGAAATATCTTCAGCAGATGCTTCAAAAGGTTTTCCCAGAGCTGCTCCTTTACTGCAAAGCTAAAAAGTAATGAAATCAAAAGATCCTTCAATTTTCTATCATCACGTTTTTAAAAATTTATATTTTGAAAATAGGCAAAAATACAAATACATCCATTCCTACTGAACAGGCAAGTAAAATGCTAGTATTTTGTCTGTATAAAAATTGAATAAAATTATTCACATTCACTTATATGACCATAATATACAGCACATGACACTCCTTATTGTCAAATGTTTCCTGTACAACATATTTTTTATATGTCTGATAGTTTTAAAAGCATCCTCATTTACTAAAAATGCCAGTTAAAAAAATGAAACATACAATAAGTAAAGATCTTATCAGAAAATTGGAGATAAATCATTTTTAAAGGCCAGCAGTTTTATGGAAACTTAGCTGCGCAATGATCTAACATGCTATCGAGTTTGATTTAATACAAGAAGGGGTATTGCAAGTAAACTCGTAGGAACCATTAACATGATCAGTGATTAATTTCAGCCTGAATCACATTCATGAGGAAGACATTGACAGACGAAAAAAAAAGTGAAACCTTATTAGAATTGGTGAGCAGAGGCTATGGTGTCAGAAAATTATTGCTGGGATATCTGGAACCATTAATAAAAATTCCAGGAAATCCAGTGGCTGCTGAGCAGGACATGTACATTTAAGAGGAAGGAGGTGACTCCATCTTCTGGGAAAACCGATGCCCAAGATTCTTCTCAATGAAGAAACATAGGTAGCCCAGGGAGCCTCTGTCAAACATAGGTCCCCACCTCCCCCTTCACAGGGTAATTTTCTGAAAGCCAAGGCTGATCCAGGAAGCAAGAATCCTGGTCTTTCCTCTTGGAACACTTGCTCCTGTACTCTGCCTCTGTTAGGTCCTTCTTTCCCATCACAACTCATCACAAGCCATCACAGCTCATCACAACTCATCACAACTCACACATCTTCTCCCACGGGAATCTATTTGAATTCAAGCTGGGAGCACTACTGAGCTCAGAAACGAAAACTTCATTTCAAATCCTTCTTGCACACCATATGTGGTGGAAACTCCAGGCTCTTCCGTTTATTAATTATCAAGAATGTTTTGGCCTTCTAGTCATGCTACTATTCTTGATAATTTTTTAAAAAACCTTAATTTGTTTATTCATGCAAAAATTCTGATCTGTTTCTAACATTTAGGAAAATAGGGTCTTAGAGGTAGAGACTTCTATTGATCCTCTACTTTTTATGGATGAGGAAAATGGGGCCCAGAGAGGTTAATAAGTTCATAGATTCAAAGTAGATGAAATCCAGCCCACTCATTTTACAGATGAAGAAACTGAGGTACACAGAGTTTAACTGATTTGATTGGCATCATAGAGATAGCATCTGAAGTAGAATTTGAACCCAGGTATTCCAGAGAGTAGGGACAGGTTTTTTTCCTATCACCAGTACTTTGCATAGGACCTGGTACCCAGAAGTCTCTTAATAAATGCTAGCTGCCTGCCCACTGAATCACTCCAAGGATAAGGTCACACAGTTAATAAGTGGCTGAGCAGTTAATCTGACCTAAGGTCTTTTGATTCCAAGTCTAGGGCACCCAGGGGTGTGCCAGAGCTATCTCAAATCAGCTTTGGAAAGTCTATCGTTAAATGTTTAGCAAGAGCATTTGAATCTTAGAAATCAGCAAATGCTACAAATCAAGGCTTTATTTGTTTTGTTAAATTTCCAGACTTAAGAAAAATGATGGAGAAACTGTTAATAATGAAGAGTAAATTTAAAAGCATGTCATGCATAGATTTTTTTTTTCTGTGGACAGCTGTTTATTAAATTTTACCAGCTGCTTTCACCCTCACCCTGACAAGTCTCACTTGCCACATTTATAACCTCAATATCATTTAGAAACATAGAGCCCTAAGTTCAGAAGAAAGATAGCACCTGCTTGATGTCTGAGTTACTAGATTTTATCAACCGGTAAAAATGAGGTCTGCTGTGGAAAGCAGGGCCACAGATACTGATTCTCATGCCCAGCGCTTCCTTCAGGAATTTCTCAGAAGAATGATCAGAACTCAGTTTTTAACCATCACCTATAGTAAATGATGAATAAATGTTTGTTGAATTTAATTTTCATTAATTTGTTTGATAAACTTAGCAACTTATTGTGAAAATCAAACAGTTCTCTCTCTCTCTGTCTCTGTCTCTCTCTCTTTCACACACACACACACACACACACACACACACACACATACATTCTGACTTTCAAAATGGATATAAAGCTGCTTACAAAAATGAAACTATTCCCCGCAGAGAATTAGGATAATTAAAAAATCAAAGAAAAATCAGTTAAAAGAGGCAGAGAAAAAAAATATTAAGAGGCACTTGAGATGAGATTGTTATTATATTTAGACAATGAATTTAGCTGAGTTTCCTAGAAGTTAATATGAAAAGGAAAGCACATTTTACATTTTTCTTCATTTCCTAGGGTAACCATAGCAAAAACTCAAACCAAAGCAACAAAAACAAAGAATTTCATCTGTAGAATGTAAGCTCACTGTGGGCAGGGACTAGATTAATTCTTTTTCTCTCCAGTGTCCAGCACTATGCCTGGCACATAAAAAGTGTTTCATAAATGCTTGCTGAATTGAACAGAATTAAATTTGCAGAGACAAACTTTCCCCAGGAAATGCATCCAAGGAGGAATTTATCATGGGAGTAATTATCTAAAAAACATAGGGTGAAATCAATCAACCAATCAATCCATAAACATTTATCAAGAGTCTCTGTGTCAGGCACCACGGGATGCCTTAGTGATCCATAGTCAAGAACAAAACAATCCCTGTCCTCAATAAGCATACACTCTATCAAAAGAGACATGTACACATGTAAGTATATTCCAAATGAAGAAATAAAATGTGTTTGGTTTTTTTCGTAGGAAGGAGGGAGGCAAAAAGCGATAAAATCTTCAGTTGTAGTTTACAAACAACAGCACTGTTATCAGGTATGTTGTGGAAATGATATTAAGTTGCAATTCAGTGAAAACATTTCTATTTAAAGGCTGAACTAATAATCTCCAGGTACACTGTTAATTTAACACAGGAGTAGAACTTGGAGAAGCTAAATAAATGGGCAGTTAACATATCCACATGACTGTGTATATGAAATACCAGCTTAAGTGGAAATAGCGAGAATGTTATTAATTTTTGTGTGAATCATTGGACGTGGACCCATGCTGTCAGTAAAAGGAAGAGCTGTTTGTACATTAGATAGCAGGTATAACATTTATTCTGTTGTAAAAGTCTGAGAGCCTCTGGCCTGGACAAAGGGCCAGCCCACTTCCATATGGAAATGGGCCATGAGTTGGAACATTTTTCTTAAAAACAAAAACAAAAACAAAAACAAATCAAAAGGACTCTAAGATATGGATAAACACTCTATTGAGACAACACAGTTTTATATAATATGAAATCAATCAATCAATCAATTATTAAGCACCTGCTATATGCTAAGCACTGTGCTAAATGTTGGGACTGGCAAAAGACAGTCTCTGCTTGCAAGGAGCTTACAATCTAATGGGAGAGACAATATGCAAAAACTATACAAAACAAATTATACACAGAATAAATAGAAAATATTTAAAAGAGAGAAGGCACTGGAGTTAAGAGGGGTTGGGGAAGGCTTCCTGTAGAAGGTGGTATTTTAGTTGGGACTTATAAGTAGCCAAGGAAATCAGTAATCAGATTTGAGGACAACATTCCAGGACAGCCAGAGAAAGTAGCCAGAACTGATAATCACTAATGAGGTATATGTATAGAGTTTTAGAGGCAACTGATGGGTTGTTTGTTTTTGTTTTTTTTTTTTTTTTCCTCTCTGTTACAAGGGATTGGCCACTGAGTGGTGAGTCAGGCAGGGAGCTATTAAGAAATGAAAGTGAAATAAAAAAAAATCAATAAAGACAATATTGCCAATGCAAAAAAAAAAAAAGGCACCATGGCCTCTCATAGTTTCCACATGGCCTATTGTAGAATGACTAGTTCTGAGGCAAATTTAGATTTGCTCTAAGGAAGATCTTCCCCCAAATTAGAGCTGTCCAAAAGTGGATTGGGTTGACTTGGGTGTTAGTGGGGTTAACCCTCAGTAAAGATCTTTAAGCAAAGCCTGGACAACTACTTGGCGTGGAGGTAAGCGAGAATAGTGTTCACATATGAATTGGATTAGAAATGTCCAAGATCCTTTCCACCTCTGAGATGCTGTGTTTCTGTAAGTAGAAATGCACATTGATGGGCTCCTAGAATGAATGACCAGCAAAATACACTCCTGCATAGGTAAGTGAATTTACCAGCTGGAAAGGTGCATTTACTATTGTCTGTTGGCATGCTGGAGGATGACTCCAACACGCAGCCCTGGGCTTGAGGACAGGGGCTCCTTCTGTCAACACCTCAACACTGGGTCAGCTGCTGCCTCGGTGTGCTCTGAGTGTGGAGATGATGAAGGAGGGTAATCTGCAGGGAGACGGGGACTTTTCTTTTTCCCTCCTCTTTCAGGAAGTCATGAATTTAGCTCATTCAAGATCCATCTAATATTTTGTTTAAGTAGAAGCTGAAAAGAAGCCTTGGCTAGGATGCAGATCCATTTTATCTTCTTTAGTATTGAGATTTGATTTGTTCTAATACCTGCTCATGCTCTGAGCAGCTGATTTTATGGGATGAGATGCTCATACACCAGGCAATGTACAAACACCTAAGGAGGGTGTTCTTAACCCTTTTTTGTTTGTATTAAAACTGCCCTTTGGGCAGTCAAGTGAAGCCTATGGATCCCTTTTTAGAATAATACTTTTAAATGACTGGAAGAAATGCTAAGTTACAGTTAAAGATTAGTGAAAAATAAAGAGGCAACTCCAGGTTAAGAACTGCTGAACTAGAGGAAAGTCTCCAGGGGACTAACTAGGGATGATTTATGGGAGGGCAAGGACAGACACTCTGCATGAGGAGAAGGGGTAGAGAGGTTTTGGACCTTTGTCTACTGGAGGGACTACTCATAATGGATGGATGGATGGATGGATGGATGAAAAACATTCATAAAATACTTATTATGTACTAAGAACTGGGCTAATCTGGGGATAGAGGTACAAAAATGAAGAGGGTGATTGAAACCATAAGGAATAGATTGACACACCGACACACCCTTTCTAGTAGCAGTGGCAGTACTGATTTAGGGTTCCAGGCTTGGGATGTGTAGGTGTGTGTTGGAGGGCTCGCTAAGTGTATAAATGGCCAAGGAGTCAAGTGGAGAATGGATGGATCCTGCCTGGACACAGAGTGGGTCTAGCATCCACCAATCAGGACATTCCAGGTCTTTCAGTCTTTGTTTGAGGTTCTTCCTTCTTTAATCTTTTCCAATGATTTACTTCACAAATTTTTAGCAAGTTACAAGTGGTTTTTGTGAGTATTGCTTTATAATATGAGCTGAGGTCTGGAATTGCTGTTATTTGCATTTTGTCACCATTTGTTTTAATTATTTCCACTGAAACCTTAAAGGAGCTAGGTGGAAAAGTGGATAGAGCATGTGTTTACAGTCAGGAAAATTCTATTTCAGGCACTTATTAGTTTCTAACCCTGGGAATTCAGCTGACCTCTCTCAGCCTCAGCTTCCTCATTTGTGAAATTGTAAGGATTAGGTTCAGTGACCTCTAAGGTTTCTTCCAGCCTGAAATCTATGTTCCAATGACCATTTATTTTTTACCCCAAGTAGTAATTATTTGGTCTAGCTCTATGAGCTCAATAGGTCAACAAGTATTTATTAAGCACTTACTGTGTGCCAAGAACTAGGCTACATGCTAAGACATTATAAAGTATCCTCTTGGTAGTCTGGCTGTTATGACATTAAATCCCTAACTTAATTTAGGTAGCATTATCATTTTTATTACTCTGGCATGGCCCAGCCATGAGCACTGACTACATCTTCAAATATTTAAGTCATATGAAATCTCATACCTATATTGAAACTCTATAGTTTGGGACATGGATACATCCTTCCTGCACTCAATTGATGAGAAATTGATAACCATCTCCTTAACCTAGCTAATCTCTGTTGCCCTTCTTCTCTTACCCCCAGTACAATGTTAGAAATTGCAAAATAATAGCACTTCACACTTATATTGTGGTTTCTAGTTTACAAAGTAATTTCTTCACAACAACTATGTCATGTAGTCAGGACAAATATTATTATCTCTTTTTCAGAGGAGGCAACTGAGATCTGAAGAGGTTAATGCTTTGCTCAAAGTCACACAGTAATATGGCTAGGGCTTGAACTCAAGTTTACTAAGTCCAAATCCAGTGCTCTCTCTCTTTCTCCCCCTCCCTTCCTACCTCTTTTCCTCCCTCCTTCTCTCTCTCTCTCTCTCTCTCTCTCTCTCTCTCTCTCTCTCTCTCCCCCTTCCCCTTCCATTCTTTTCCCTCCCTTCATCTCTTTCTCTCTTCCCCTTCTCGCCTTTTCTCTCCACTCTCTTCTCTCTTCTTCCCTTCATCAATTTCTCTTTCTCTCTTCTCCCTCTCTCCTCTTTCTCTTTCTTTTTTTCCTCTTTCTCCTCTCCTCTCTTCATTCTCTCTCTCTCTCTCTCTCTCTCTCTCTCTCTCTCTCTCTCTCTCTCTTTCCTCTCCTCTCCTCATGGATGCTCCTCTCTCTTTTATTTCATCACTACCATTTCATAATAACTCCCTCTTCCCCCATAGAACCCTCCCTCATGACACCTAAGTGCAGTCAAGCAAAAACAAATCAGCACATTCACACAGCCTTAATTGTTCTCAGATGTTTTCTAGATAAAATAAATCAGAACACAGCAGGGATGCTGAGTGGAAACAGTTGCACAGGGAGGAACATAGATGAGGGCCAGAAAAAAGTGATAAAGAAGAAAGCCTCAGAGGACAGGGGGACTCTAGTCCTGGGATAACATCTAGCCTAACCCCTTCATCTTACAGAGAGAGAAACTGAGGCCCACAGAAGGTAAGTAAGAGCTTGTGATTTCATGGGCATAGGAAACTCCCAGTGAGGAAATTTCCTCTGCCAAGGCCCAGTGGCACCTGGAATGCATTTTAGTGTCAGAGAATTGCCTGAGGCACTGAGTTCAATGACTTGTCTCTAAGTATCGGAGGTGGCACCTAGATGTAATCCTTTCTGTTGGAATTCAGTACAGTATGAAGGGAGTCTCTTTCTACCTGAGTTCACTTTCTCCAAGAGTTTGTAATAGAGAAGAAGAAAACCAGTTACAGTCCGACATTTGGTCTAGACTGGGAAAGAACAGATTTCGAAGGGTTCAGACGATCCAGTGCTCTACCATTTTTTAAGGTGAGTGAGCTCAGGATGGATAGGAAATTCTCAAGAATTATTATGATTATTTTTTAAAATGACATGTTTTGTTTTTATATCATGTACGTTTCCCAATATATCCCTCCCAGTTCCAAGAGTTCTCTATAACAAAGAATAAGAAAGAGAAAAAAAATGGTCCGGCCAAATCAAATACCATTTGGAAAAAGTCTGACTTGACATATAGTATTCTACACTCACTGTCCCCTAACTCAGCAAAGAATGGAAAAAGAGATGCCTCCAACCTATCTCCCTTTGGGGCCATGTTCGATCATTGTAATTTCACAGAATTCAGTTTCAAGTGTCGTTACTTTGATACATATTGTTGTGGTCATTGTAGGTACTATGTTCACTTTGTGTCAGTTCATGTAAGTCTGCCCATGCCACCTCTCAATCTTACAGTAGAGTAAGATTTTATTCCATTCACATACCAGTTTGCTTAGATTCAGATTTCACAATCAATGGAAATCTACCTTTTCCTGCCAGGACTTTGCTACTACAAAAATCACTGCTATCAATATTTTGGTGCATACAGATCCCCCCTTTTAACCAAGAACGAAATTCTGAAGAAAATAAGGAAATAACTCCTATGAGGAGGAAAAACCAAGAGATGCCTAAAATACTTATGTATACGAACAGAGAACTCATGAAACAGTTTAGATTTTAAAAATATGTATACCAAAGGTAAGGGCAGTGGATAGAGTGCCGTGGATAGAGTACCAGGCCTGGAGTCAGGAAGACTCAACTTCATGAGTTCAAATCTAGTCTCAGATACTTAGTAGCTGTGTGACCCTGGACGAGTCGCTTAATCCCGTTTTCCTCAGTTTCCATATCTGAAAAATGAGCCGGAGAAGGAAATGGCAAACCACTCAGAGAATACCAAATGGGGTGACAAAGAGTCAGACATGACTGAAAATGATTCAACAACAACAAAGATAGAAGCAAAGTCAGGATTTGCATCCAGATCCTTTGACTCCAAATCTATCATGTTTTCCTCGGCAACACACTGCTGGAATCCTCTAAGTATCTAACATTCTGAGGCAGGTAACTCTTATTGACTCCCTTACTGATCCTAACACAAAACCTCAGCTTATCTCTTGGGGCGTAGTGTCATTAGGGCCATCTAGGAATAGGGGGACATGGCTGGAGTAACCTCCAGGCCCCATTGGTCCATGTACTGTGTTGTGAGGGCCACCTGAAAGCTCTGATCACCAATCACTGTAGTGAATGCTGCAATTGGATAGTCCTATCTGTTTCCCCCAAAAGGCACTTTGGGGGTGCAATCATACTTCAAATCTTCTGTTGAAGAAGTCCAGAGGAATAACGATGGAACATGCTTTATTTTAATTTTTTTTATTACTGAGTTAAAAAATTTCTAAGCCTAATTAAAATAATTCTATCTTCTAAATGAAACAAGTAACTTTGAATCTTTTGACTCCTACGCAACTCAGTGTCATCTCCTAAAGACACATCCATCATAATAAGCTCTCCTTGCCCAGAACTCATTTTACTGTGAGATGCTCAAGTGTCTGCAAACACCCTTCCATCAGGGACCAGTGCCTCTGATGTATGCTTAGGCCTTTAAGGGAGTAAGTGCTTTGTCAGAGAGCTCCGATTGTTCACATTAAGAGTAAGTAGGCCTTCAGCCTTAATAATAATAGAGGCTCTGTCTGAGCATACCTCGAGAAAGTGGAGAATAAATGGATGATCTTCCTACATTGGCAATCTTGGTGTAAAGCCGAGAGTTTCAAGGGCAGGAAAGGAATATAAATGATCAATCTCATCTCATGGAAGAGAAAACTCCCTGCATATGAACTGCAGCCCAGTAGTGAAAGAGAACCCTAGTTTTTTTAACATCGTGTTAAAATGGGTCAACAGACAAACTGGAGACTAGCTAGAATCAATATTTGTGGGAAGTCTGGCTTATAGATCAAGCTTGGTGAAAGAAAGGAAGATTTTGGCTGATTTTCTAATATATCACATCATTTCTTGACCTGGGTGTTTCAAGAACAAATGTGATGTTGAATTAGAGCAAAAATGGATGACAAAATGCAGATCTTGGTGTGATATGGTCACCAAGAAAACTAATGTTGTCTCAGGCTGAATTAAGAGAGGAATAGCATCCAGGAATAAAGAGGCAACAGCTCCGCTGCATTGCACCCTGGTCATATCACACACACAGTGCTGTGTTAAGTTCTGGAAACCATATTCTAGGAACGATATTGATAAGATGGAGAATAGGCAGCAAAAGGACAATTAGGAGTTCATGCCAATTGGTGGTCACTTGAAGAAACTGGGGATATCAAGCAGGAGAAGAGGACATGAGATAGTGGAGGCCACAATGGCTGTCTCCAAGTATTTGAAGGATTTTCCTTTGGAAGAAGGAGAAGACTTCTTCTGATTGGCCCTAGAGACCAAAACAAGGAGCAGTTGTGGAAGGGTTCAATTCAATTCAACAAATATTTATTAAGCCTCTACTGAGTTTATTAAGGTGAAGAGAGCATGTATCTTTATGAGACACCACTGAATTGCATGGAAGTCAAAGTACTCAAAGTTACTTCATTTGGAAGACAAAATTAGCTCCTACTATGTGCAAGGTATTGGGATAAAAAAAAGAAAGACAAAGAAACCTAAATAGTTCCTTCCCTTAGGGAGTTAATTCTAATGTCGGTGTGTGTGGTGTGTGGTGTGTGTGTGTGTGTGTGTGTGTGTGTGTGTGTGTGTGTGTGAAGTAGATGGCAGGAATGTAAGTGAATGAGGAGCAGAGGTCAGAGATACAAGGATTAAGTCTTGGTGTAAGGATAAACATCCCAACAAAGTTTGTTTCTTAGGAACCCACTGGAGACCCAATCTCTCGTGGTTTTTAAACAGAGAATAGATGACCACCATTGGGTATGTCTCAGGGGGGATTCTTTTTTTTTTCACTTATGTGTTCTAAGTGGCTGCTGAGTGTCTTTCAATTCTGGAATTCTGTGATTTTATGATTTGGACAAAGGCATGTCCTAGCAGAGGCCATATCTGGTAAAGATACCATTCTACTACAAGGTAGTGCACACCCATAAAACAAACATCAGCCAACTCTACTCTCCAGCATACTGATCACAGTAAAAGTCCAAAAAGTATGCCATATTAAGTCTCCAATCAAACCCTATAAAAAGGACTATGCCATTTAATGAAATTCAGTAAGTATTATTTAGCAAATCTTAAAGCTCTGTGTAAATGTTAGTTATTTCTAAGCACTGACACGAACTTAACTTACTATGCTAGGGAATGTGCAGATAAGGACAGAAATGAGACCCCCTCTGACCTCAAGGACCCGTAGTAGTAACACAGCTACATGCAACATGACCAGCCAATGGAAAGCCTACATACCAGTCTCTTAAACTGATAAGATACAAATGCAGAAACAGGCATATTAACAGAATGACATCAAAAAAGGGAATTCTGTGCATAGCCCCTCAGTGTCTACCACTTGAAGTTGATGTAATCTGAAAAGGCATTGAAATATTCCTTTCTTCTACAGTGGAATTACCTTTCCCAAACTGGTATCCTTCATCTATATAGTTGCTTGCCAAACGAGATGTAAATTAACCTCAAGAAAAGTTTGTTAAATATCTGCTCTATAAAGCAATATATTCCAATATTATATTTATTATATTATATTATATTATATTATATTATATTATATTATATTATATTATATTATATTATATATATTTATTATATTATATTATGTTATGTTATGTTATGTTATGTTATGTTATGTTATGTTATGTTACGTTACGTTACGTTACGTTACGTTACATTACGTTACATTACGTTACATTACGTTATATTACATTGTATTATATTGTATTATATTGTATTATATTATATTAATTTATTATATTATATTATATTTATTATATTATATTATATTGTATTATATTGTATTATATTATATGATTATATTATATTGTATTATATCAATTATATTGTATTATATTGTATTGTGTTATACTATATTATATTGATTATATTATATTATATTACATTATATCATATCATATTACATTACATTATATTACATTATTATATCTATAGTCCAATCCAACAAGCATTTATTAAGTCCTTTATTAAGTTATTAGTAAGTCAATTAAGTTTGTTAAGTACTTTGTTAAAGACCACACACAAGGCACCGTGCTAGGGGCAAGAGACATAAAGACAAATCTTGAACCAGGTTCTGACCTCAAGATGCTTATATTCTACTTGGAAGGTGGGGTGGGATACAACATGTAAACAGATAAAGATACACAGGATAATTTGGATAGTGAGAAAATAGTAGTGACTAGGAGGATCAGGAAAGACTTTCTGGTGGAGGTGTCACTGACAGCAAAGGATCTCCATAGCTATCTTGGTGATGTCAAGAGGGCTTGGGGAAGGCTCCCAGCACATTGGGTCATCCACCTCTCCCACTCCCTGCCAGAGCTAAGTGATGGGAGAACATGGATAAGCTTCACGCAGGACTGGAAGGTATGAGTGGATCTTGCTCTGCCTCATTGGAGAAACAAGCATTTATAGAATGCTTACTATGAGCCAGGCAAGATGCTAAGCACTATATAAATATCTCATTTGATCATTTGAGAAAATGCCACATTGATGAGGCCAGAAATCTGTAGTTTTGGAGTCTAGAGGGACATACAGAGATTTTAGGGGGAGAAATCACAGAAGCAAAAACAAAAGGGTAGCCTGATTTTGGACAGGATGCAAGTGCCCAGTTGGGTTCTTGTCATGTTTTTATACTCCCTAATAGAACAGACAGAGCTTGAAAAAGAATCTGAATTTAAAAGAAAAACGCATGATAAGAAGGGGCTAATTTGATTATTCCAGCCAGAAGGTAGGGTTATTCTTTGTGTGAACTGTACATCAATTTCAAGAACACTGCTTAATGAGAAATACAAATAAGGCTATTTCATGGTGGTGTAATTTGTCCTGGCAGAAAATAAAGCCTCAAAACAGAATTTCAATAGTCATTTTGCTTCATAAATTAGGATTTTCATAAACAAATAGATGTATTATGGGAAACTACTTTGTCAGCTCATCTTCTTCATAAGCCCTTCATAATCTAGCCCCATCCTCCTACCTTTCCAGTCTTCTTATGCCTTTCATCCTGCTACCTCACAGTCCTTCATCCAGTGACACCAGCCTCCTGGCTGTTGCATGCACAAGACAGTCCAGCTCTCAGCTCGGGCATTCTCTCTGGCTGTCCCTCATGCCTGGAATGCTCTGCCTTCTCTGCTCTGATTATTGACCCCTTTAAGTCTCAACTAAAATCCCATCTTATACAGGAAGCCTTCTCCAACCTTTCTTAGTTCTATTACTTCTCTCTGTTAATTATTTCCTATTTATCCTGTATATAGCTTGCCTTGTATATATGTGCTGTGTGAATGTTGTCCTCACCCCGCCATTAGAGTATAAGCTCCTTCAGGGCAGGAACTATCTTTTGCCTTTCTTTGTATCCTAAGTGCTTAGCTCAGTACCTGGAACACAGTAGGCACTTTATTAATAAATATTTATTGAATTGTTCTTAAAAACTGAGAATCATCCTACCTTGCCATCATGGCAGGGTTACATGTTCATGTTGTTGAAACTGGAAAGGCCCTTAGAGATCATCAAGTCTAACTTCCTTATTTTACAGATGTGGAAACTGAGGACCAAAGAGTTTAGTGACTGTCTAAATTCATGCAGGTTGTAAGTGGCAGAGCTGGGATTGGAACCCAGGTCCTCTGAGTCCAAATCTAGCAGTTTTTCCACTGGAAACACCAGGTTCAAATCCTGTACCTAACACTTGCTGGCTGACTGGTCCTAAGAAAAGTGACCCTACCTGTCTGAGCCTCAGTTTCCTCATCTGCAGAGTGGGGATGATAATCTCTATGGTACCTGCTTTCACAAGGCTTTTGCGAGGCTCAAATTAGATGACTTACGTGCATCATTTTTCCAGCTTGGGAGCACCACAAAAGTGTCGATTGTGGTCATTATTTTTCACTTGAGTAACTCAAAGTATCACAAAATAGCTTTATGCACCCTGCTTTTGAAAAGCTGCCAAACAAAGGGATTTTATAGGTTACTGAGAGCTACAGACTAAAGCAGCTGCAGAAAAAGTAGCCAAGGAGTACAGGACACTGGCTCTCATTTCTAACAGTCTCCTGGAATCATTGCCGTGAGGTTTTTGTTATCCCCACTTCAAAGATGAGCAAAGTGAGTCTGAGAGACATTAACAAGCTAACCTGTTCAGAGCCCTGTGCCCTGCAAGCATCTGAACCATGTTTCACTCCCAATTCTTCTGACTTAAAGTCTAGGGTCCTTCCATTCATTCTAAAGGGAAAAAAAATCACACAAATGTTTCTCGAGGAGCAATGTGGTACAACGGATAGAGCATTAGTTCTGAATTCAGAGCCTTGGGGTCAAATTTCACCTTTGAGAGTCACTATCTGCATGAGGTTGGGCAAGTAACAAATACTCTGGTTAAACAGATAAATAGATACATTGGAGGGGTGTGTATGTGGGGTGAGGAGCAGCTAGGTGGCGCCATGGTGCATAGAGTGCCAGGCCTGGAGTCAGGAAGATTCATCTTCCTGAGTTCAAATCTGGCCTCAGACACTTACTAGCTGTATGGCCCTGGGCAAGTCACTTAATCCTGTTTGTCTCAATTTCCTCATCTGTAAAATGAGCTGGAGAAGAAAACGGCGAACCACTCTAATATCTTTTTCAAGAAAACCCCAAATGGGATCATGAAGAGTCAGACACAACTGAAAACCAACTGAACAACATGTATGTGTGTGTGTGTGTGTGTGTGTGTGTGTGTATGTATTTTCTTTGCCTGTAAAATGAGATGGGAGGAAGGAAGTCAGATTAGCTGGGCTCTCCAATTGTTTCTAGATCTATGATCTTATGAATATTATTGTCATATGAAAATACTCCAAATCACCAGTAGTTAGAGAAATTCAAATTAAAGCAGTTTTGAGTTTCCACCACATGCTCATTTATCAGATTGGCAAAGATGGCAAACAGGAAAAATGAGAATTGCTGGAGGGGTTGTGGGAAAACAGGGCACATTGACACACTGTTGGCAGAAGTGAATGAGTCCAACCATTCTAAAAGCAATTTTGAATGATACTTTAAAAGTATATAAATGGGTCCTTTGACCCAACTCTACCCCTGCTAAACCTACACACCAAAGAGATTGAACAAAAAGGATGGAATACTATTTTCCTGTAAGAAATGATTAAAGAGGTGATTTCAATGAAACATGAAAAGCATGGCTGAATTGATGAAGGCTGAAGTGAGCAGAATTAGTAAAACAGTATACTTTTACATCAATATGATAAAAACAAACAATTTGAGGACTTGTGTGAACTGATAAAGAATGAAATGAGGAAAACCAGGAGAATAACTTACACAGTAATAACACTGTTAAAACATGGATTTGCAAGTTATAAGAACTCTGATCGGCACAATGACTCTCCATGATCCCAAAGCAATGATGAAGTAAGCCATTAACCATCTAACAGAGAAGTGATAGATTCACAGTGCAGAATTTTATATATATATATATATATATATATATATATATATATATATATATATATATGTGGACACAACAAATAAAGGAATTTTTATTTTTGGTGAACTATGCATATTTGTTACAAGTATTTTTTTTCTAATGATGTGAGAAGTGGGAGAAAAAATAGATTTCTGTTAATTAAAAATAAAATTTATTTTAAAAAAGGGCATGAGGGTACACTTCTGAGAGGCAGGTAGTCCTTCAGTTTCTTAAGAAATGACATTATATGATCTCTGGTGGATCTCCACAGAAGGACAGTTAAGCAGAAAACTTGAATACAGAACATGAATTAGGTTAGTAGAAGTTGGATGAAAAGGGCATATATCCTTTTGTTATTTCTCATTTTAAAAATGCCTGAAGGTATACAGTTTTGTTTTTTTTTACTTAGGAAAGAAAATAGAAAGTTTGATAAATTATTCATGTTATTCAGTTTCCCAATCAAATAATTTTGTTTCCAAGTCAAATTATAGTTTTTTTTTGTGATTTCCAGAATTTTTTGATAAGCAACTGAATGACTTTTAAAGAAAATTATTCTTCTCCCACATCCCCTCTGTAGATTTTCACTCTCTTGTTATAATTTGGTGTTTATTTCTTGTAGATCTGAAGACTTATCAGTGTTTTTATACCAAAGTCTTACAAACATTGAAAAAAAATAAGCTAAGATTTTTGTTTTCTATTTTCTAGCTGTAAACTAAAGTAAAATCATTAGTGCTGCAAAAATCCTGTTTCCAACACATTCCCCATCCAGGCCACCATGAGGAAGTCCTATTTCAAAGAATCACAGGATTTGAGAGATGCAAAAGAGTTTCCCCAGAGAGAATGTAAGTTCCTTGAGGGCATACATCATTGCATTTTTGCCTCTGTATCACCAGGTTATTGATGCTCTTATTAAGATAGGCCATCCACTTTTTCTAATAATCCCCAAGTCTAAGAGAAGTGTCAGACTCACTGATGTAGCTAGATTTCAAATTCCCTATGGCAATAAGAAACCCCACAAAATAACAGCGAAAGTAGAAACTAAGAAGTTTAACGTTACATTTTGATTAATCCTGTTGCTTTTTTCTTTTAAAAATGTCCTATTGATAACTTTTTTTTTTTGCTTTTTACATTACAGTTATTTCCCAAGCACCCTTGCCACTCACACAAACCCTCTCTGATGGGAAACGACAACGATGACAAAAACCCCAAAAAATAAAAAGAGAAAAACAAGAACCAACCAATTAAATGGACATGCTGGACAGTGTATCCAATATTCTGTATCCCCATTTTTAAAAATACGGTACCACTTTTTAAAATATAATTTGATTGCTTTTGAATGCTGTCTTTTTCTTACTTAGTTGTAGCCAGTGTGTTTATTGTTCTTTTTTTAAAAAAATAATTTAATTAAATATTTTTTTAATCACATTTTAATTTCCAAACTGTCTTCCTCCCTCCTTTCTTACCCTGCACTACAGAAAGCCACTATTTCACACAGATTTATAAATATATATGAAACCATACAATTGGTACTTCTATTTATCAGTTCTTTCTCTGGAAGTGGATAGCATCTTCATAGGTCCTTTACAGTTGATCTGAGTATTTACAGTACTCAGAATAAGTTGGTTGTTCTTTGAATGATATTGCTGTTACTGTATACTACGTTCTCTTGGTTCTTCTCATTTCACTTTTTAGCATTTCATGCAAGTCTTTCTAAGTTTTTCTAAAACCAACCAACTCATCATTTCTTATGGCAAAATAATATTCCACCCCAATCATGTACCACAACTTGCTTCGGCATCCCCTCAATTTTCAGTTCATTGCTCCCACAAAGAGAGCTGCTATAGGTTCTTTTCCTTTTTTCCCTGATCACTTTGGGAAATAGACCCAATAGCGAGCAGTATTGCTGGGTCAAAGGGAATACACAGTTTTATGACTCTTTGGGCATAATTCCAGATTGCTCTCCAAAATAGTTGGATCAGTTCACAGTTCCATCAATAGTGTATTAGTGTCCCAATTTTTCCATATCCCCTCTAACATTTGTCATTTTCCTCTTCTATCAATTTAGTCAATCTGATGGGTGTGAGATGATATCTCAAAGTTGTTTTAATTTGCATTTCTCTAATGCTTGTTCATATCCTTTGACCACTTATCAATTGGGGAATGATTGATATTCTTATAAAATTGACAAAGTTCTCTACATGTTTCAGATATGAGAATTTATCTGAGAAACTGTCTATAAAGCCCCCCCCCCTTTTCCACTTTCCTTCTAATCTTGGCTACATGGGTTTTATTTGTACAAACCCTTTTTAGTTTAATCAAAACGATCCATTTTAGATCTCACGATGCTTTCTTATTCATAGTCTTCCCTTATCCATAAGTCTGATAGGTAATGTATTCCATGTTCTTCTAGTCTTCTTATGATATATCTCTTTATATCCAAGTCATGTATCCACTTTGAACTTATCATAGTAAGTCAAACTGCTTTCCAATTTCACAATTTTTTTTCTTACCAAATAATGCATTCTTATCCCAAAAACTTAAATCTTTGTCAAACACGAGGTTACTATAATTGTTTACTGCTGTGTATTGTATGTCTACTCTGTTCCACTGATCCACCTTTCTATTTCTTAGCCAGTACCAGATAGTTCTATAATTACTACCTTATAATATAGTTTGAGATCTGGTACTGCTCATCTTTCTACTGAAAGGAGGGAAGCATTTTTAATTAAAGATTCGTCAGGTGGTTCCAGTGTTACCATTAATCTGAGTTCACCTATTTTTTTTAGTGTTGTCTTAGTTTATGCTATTATAGGCACCATGGATATTTTTCTATCACAACTATCATGAATTTTCACCTTGTACTCAGGAAAATGACAAAGATGTTAAGAGATGAATATAGTTAATGCTGACAAAGGGACTGTAGAAAATTAAGCAGACTGATACACTGGCTATCCATATATACTTACCTCATTGACTCACTATCCCACTCACCATGGTGACCAAATCTTTTCATTCTTCCTCATCCTCCCAAAGTTCCTCCTTCTTCCATCCTTTCAGCTCAGAATCTCATTTATATTTCACTGAAAAATTGAGAGCATTCGATAAGAACTCCTTCTCTCCTCTTCATCTTGTATCACTTGGATTCCTTCTGTCAGTAAATTCTCCTTTACCCCTATCTCACATGAAGAGGTGGTACTCTTGCTGAAGCAAGCTCTTCTACATGCACAGGTGAGTCCATTTCATCTTGTGTTTTCTAGCAGTTTGCTTCTTCTTTCATCCCCACTCTCTCACATATCTTCAATATCTCCCTCTGTATCAGCTCGTTTCCTACGACCTACAAACGTCCATGTCTTCTCTATCCTCAAAGTACCTTCACTCGATCCATCCATCCCCAATAGCCGACATTCTCTATCTCTCCTCTCTTTTGCTACAAAAGTCCTCAAGAAGGCAGTCCACAATCAGTCCTTCATTTCCACTCCTCCCTCTCTGGCTCCCAACCTCATCATTCCCCTGAATCTACTCTCTCCAAAGTTACCAATGCTTTTTTAAGAGTCAAATCTAAGGATCTTTTCTCAGTTTCCATCCTCCTTGACCTTTCTGCAGCTACAGACACTGTAGGTAATCCTTTTCTCCTTGATACTTTCTTCTCTCTAGGTTTTCATGACACTGCTCTCCCCTGGTTCTCCTCCTACCTGCCCAACCATCTCCTTCACTGGCACACAGTAGAAACTTAATAAATGTTTAGTGACTATTAACTCACATCTTGACTATTGCAGTACTCTCCCTGGCCTCCCCGACTCGAGTTTCTATTCTGGTCTGGCTTCTGCTTGGTTGTCAAAGTAATCTTTGATCATGTCACTGTCCAGATCAATAAGCTCCAGTGGCTCCCTATCTAGGATCAAATATAAAATCCTCAGTCATTGAAAGCCCTTCCAAACCCAGCCCCCTCCTCCATTTGTAATGTATTCACACCTTGCTCTCCCCTCTATATATGCTCAGATCCAGCAACAATGACCTTGCTGTTCCTCACACAAGATACACCATTCTGCCGATTTTGGGCATTTTCCTTGGCTGTCCTGTCTTCCCAGAATTCTCTCCCTCCTCAGTCTATATCCTGTCTTTCCTGGACTCTGTCAAGTCCCAGACAAAATCCCACTTATTCTAACAAGGCCTTTCATGACTCCCTCCTCATGCCAGTGTCTTCCTTCCATAGATTATCTCCAATATCATGGATATGTTTTGTTTGTACAAAGTTATTTGCATCTTGTCTCCCCCATTAGACTATGAGCTCCCTGACATTGTGGATTGACTTTTGACTTTCTTCATACCAACAACACTTACTATACAGTGCCTGGAAAATAATAGGTGCTTATTAAACGCTCATTGACTTGACCCACTGACTATAAGAAACAACAGCTCTAAGGCATTCAGAGATAATGGGATGATTTATAAGAACTGATCCAGAAGTTTTTTTCTTCTAGCTTGCTACCCTCTTTCTCTGGTAGGTAAGGGATTTGGGCTTGTGATTTCAATGGTATAGAATACTCCTTGAGGAAACACCCTCTGCAGCAGGGCAGGTTGGTCCCTTCTCTGGAACTTAGTATCTCAGAGAGTTGCCAGCAGTACTGAGGGCTTAAATAACTTGTCTAGGGTCACATAGTCAGTTTGTGTCAGAGGTAGGATTTGAACCTGGATCATCCTGACTCCAAATCCAGCTTTCTATTCACTATACCACACTGTATCTCTTTATTTCAATAGGCATATGTCAGGAGACAGTCATAGCTTTCCTAACATATGCATATATGTACATGTGGGTATATAGATAAATACATACATATATATCAATCATATATTTTTTTTCTTCATAAATAGAAGATAAAGTAGGAAGAGATAGAAACCCAATACTTCAGGAATTTGAACAATTTGTCAAAAATCTAAAATGAAGAAAATGTAGGAAAATCTCCATAATTCAAAAGAATGGCATGGATGAAAGTATTAGGAACAAATGAGAACACATGAAACCTATGCGATGTAACACTTGCAGGTCTTCGTGAAGAGTCTTTAAAATTCCATTTTTAAGTCCCAGACTGAAATTTCTAGACAGTAAGGGTCTTATAAGTAGTAGCTTCCAGTTTCAATAAATATCTTTTCTATCCTCCTCTAACAGGGGTGGAGAGAAGTGCTATACTATATAATAGCACCCATTGGTTTTAAATTTTCTATCATCTTGTTACAGGTAAGAGGAATAAATCAGAGGGTTCGTCTCTTGTAACTTTGTACATGGTACCATATATATCTGCTCAAGTGTCTCCCTGAGAAAGACATACTGTGTGAGGCTCAAAGATGCAGAGAATTATGTCTACACATCAGCGAACATAAAAGTACCATCAGGGCTTTTGGTGGCAATGGTTTTCAGTCCAATAGTCCATGATGTGACCTCCATTAAATTTATGGGAATTGGAGAAATGAGGTGACTCCCTGGGTGCCAAGTTATCAAATGACAGTAAAATGTGATTAATCATTCCTGGTCCCATTTATTAAATAGCTTCAATTCAGTCTTTTTTGAGGCATCTTTCAAACAGATGAGTAGCTGCCCAGAATGTGGATCCACTATGTTTCTCCTTGATGAGGTCATTCAAGAACTACCTTGGGCCATGGAGCATGGGGACTGGGGCACTTGTTGGGGAAGATGCTGAATTTGAGCAAATTAATATGCTTCTCATAGGCATGGAGTAGAGGTGGCTGGTTGGCACACTGGACTGAGGAAGTAGGAAGATCTAAGTTCAAATCTAGCCTCAGATACTTATTAGCTCTGTTATTCAGGGCAAATTACTTTACCTTTTTCAGTCTCAGTTTTTTCACATGTAAAATAGGAATGATAGTAATAATAATAGCACCTCTCTTCCAGGATTGTTGTGAGGATCAAGTGAGCAAGTCTATACAAAGTGCTTTGCAAACCTAAAACTATCATATAAACATTAGTTTTTATTATGTCAGGCATACATCATGGAAGAGAACAAAAAAATCAGATCTATGGACAGAGGAAGTCTTCATGACAAACCAAGAGATAGAGAGGTTTATGGGAGGTAAGATGGATGATTTTGACTACATAAATTAATTTTTTTTTGTACAAACAAAGCCAATGCAGCCAAAATTAGAAGAAAAGCAGGAAACTGGGAAAAATTTTGCAGTAAGTTTTTTTTGATGAAAGTCTCATGTCTCAAATACATGGAAAACTAAGGCAAATCCATAAAAATAAAACATTCTCCAAGTGATAAATGTTCAAAAGATATGGACAGATGGTCTTCATAGGAAGAAAGCAAAACTATCAATAGTCATACGAAAAAATTCCCCAAAGCACTAATAATGAGAGAAGTGTACATTAAAACAACTCTGAGGTTTCACCTTACTCCCATCAGACTGGCTAAGATGACAAGACAGGAAAATGACAAATTCTGGAGGGGATGTGAGAAAATAGGTACACTAATGCACTGCTGGCAGAACTGTGAACTAGTCCAACCATTCTGGAGAACAATTTGTAATTATGCCCAAAGGATTACAGGTGCATACCCTTTGACCCAGCAACACCGCTACTAGATCCATACCCTAAAGAGATCAAAGAAAAAGGAAAAGGGCTCATGGGTACCAATATATTTATAGTAGCTCTTTTTGTGGTGGCAAAGAGAAATCAAGGGGGATGGCTATCTACTGGGGAGTGGTTGAACAAATTATGGAATGTAAATGTTAGGGAACGCTATTGTGCTGTAAGAAATGATGAAAGCGATAGTTTCAGGAACAAACATGGGACAACTTCTTTGAACTAATGCAAACTGAAGTCAGCAGAGTTAGAATGATGTACATGGCACAGCAATATGGTAACAACAATGGACTGTGAGACGCTCGGTAACTGATCAATATAATGATCTATGCCAACTCCAAAAGACCGAGAATGTAAAATGCTATCCACCTGCAGATAGAGAGCTGATAGACTCAGTGCTCATTAAAATACATTTTTCCTTTCTTTATTTTTCTTGCTTTTTTTTTTAAAAGATGGATGATGTGAAAATATATTTTGCATGACTTCATATGTATTACATGTATCACATTTCTTGCCTTCTTGAGTGGGAGAGAGGCTGGAGGGGAAAAAAGAATTTGAAACTAAAAATAAAAATTAAAAAAAGAAATAGAAAAAAACAGTCTAAGTTCCAATACTTAAAAAAGAAAACATTAAAAATGCTATATGATTACCAGCGATTATCATCATTACATATTTATATATTATAGAGTGAGAAGGGATCTTAGAAGTCATTTAATATAACCTCTTCATTTTTCTGATGGGGAAACATTGCAACCTACAGAGGTTGAGTGGCTTTCCTAAAGTCACACAGATGGTAAAGCACACAGCTGAGATTTGAGCCCATGTCCTTTGGCTGGAAATTCAACACCTTTTCCGTAGTATCATGCTGCCTTTTACGCTGGAATGAGAGCTTCTTGAGGGCTAGCCAGGATGATTTAATTTTTGTCTTTGTATCACCAGAATCCAACACACTGCTTGCCACATGGTGAACCTTTTCTTAGTATCCCCACTTGTTAGCGCAGTGCCTGGCACATAGTATGTTCTTAATAAATGACTGTCTGTTTAACTAATGACTCAATTTATCTCTTTGTCAGTTTTCAAAGGCTATCACTTTTGAGCATCATTTGTTCTGAAAGACATTCCTTGTCCGGCCAGAAAATATTTCCCTCTGGATCCCTTCTCATATTTCTGCCATTTAAATGTCCGCATTCAAACCCTGGCTGTCATCTCGGCTGTTGCCTCTGACTCCCTTGCCATCATTGACGATGCTGCCTGCTTTTCCACATGTGTCATCCTGACCACTGTGCTCCTGCTGGCCACTTCTTTTGTTTACCTGCAACAGCTGTCCCAGAGAGGGTTTTCAAAGCTAGCAGCTTACCAAAAAGGCATGCCTGGAGCTGCTCCAGCTGTATACAGTGTCTTCTCATCTTTACCCTTCTTCCTAATTTGTAATGTATATGCCTTTGCATGAAGCAGTTGAGGACTTGATTGCAAAAAGATAACTGATTCTCAAGAGTCTGTCACCACAGAGGACTTCCACGTCCCACAGTCTCTCTACCATGGCCTCCCTCTTAGAACATCTCTAACTTATCTGAAACTTGGTTTCCATCTTTGGCTCCCTCCCAGCATCTGACAAGTGGACTTTTAGTGTTATCTAGCTGGGAATGGGCAGCCATGACATTTCTTCAGTCTCCCCACTATGCTCCCTTTCCCCTTCATAGCACTCCTTCATGTGTTCTCCCATTAGAACTCATTAAGGGAAAAGACTGTCTTATTTGCCTTTATATGTACCCCCAGAAATTAGTACAGTGCCTGGCAAATAATAAACATTTCATACATACCGTATGTATATATGTGTGTATCTTTCCATCTGTAAGTGTTTCCTATAAAGTACTAATTAAATGATCTATCCAAGCGCACGCTGTTATCTTGAGTAACCCACATTGTTAATCCATTTTGTTTTCCCAGTGTGAATAAATGGGCTAGTCTCTTTATACACTATATATACTAACTTTATATACTATACATACTAACTATATAATCTTGAGTAATTCACTGTTTTTCTCTGAGCCCCGGTTCCCTTATCTGTAAAATGAAGGGGGGGGGTTAGACCCTAGACCCTTCTAGGTCTAAATCTGTGACCCTTTGAACCTCTCTGGGGACTCAGTTTCTCCCTCTATAAAATGAGAGATTTGGATTTAATAACTTCTAAGGTCCCCTTCAATTTTAAATCTATGATCTTACATCTCTCTGTGTTTTGTAAGACATGGCTGTTCTTTCTGGACTTACCCTAAAGGCTCACAAAATCTTACAGCTGGAAAAGGTCACCTTGGAAATTGTCTAGTGCAAATCCCCTGTTTTACAGATGCTAACACTGAGGCCTAGAGAATGAAATTTTCTGTTTCCTCAGGACTCCCCATATGTTCTGGTTAAGTCTCACTACAATTTCTCCAAGCAGCACCTTGGGTACAGGGAATGATTAATGAGGACAGGTCCCTAGAGAACCAGTAGCATATGGATTCCATTTTGTCTACAAAAGGGCAATTTCTTAGCCAAGTTCCTTGTCAGTTTATCCTTAGAATCAATACTCCTTAAACTGTTCTAGGATGTAATACTGCCTATCGGTTTTATGTTCATAGTACATCTGGCTTTTAAATCAAGAAGACCTGGGTTCAAATCACATCTCCAACACTTACTCACTAGATGACCACAGGTATAGTCACCTTTTAAGTCTATAGGTTACAGATTAATTTCTTATCCGTATCCGTGGATGAAACTTCTATCTCAGGACTTCCCTGTACTGACAAGACTCCAAGTATAGAGAAAACCCCGGAGAGCACCAAAAAACTCCTCACTGTCTTCCGCCATACACCTTTGTGATATTTGGGAGAGGAGTCTGTGCTTTGACTGGTATTGCCCTTAACTTCTATGTCTCTACTATTGATTAAAAAAAATATTGGGTAACGTTTATTGACAAATGGGGTTTAATGGACTCTTTTGGTCTGTTTGTTGGGGACACTATTTTGTGTAATTAAACTGACCCAAAAAAGTCAGTGTTGTGACTTTGGTCCATTTCCCAATTTTT